>NC_079212.1:7041454-7088954 GCF_029633865.1 Lampris incognitus | reverse complement strand
GTGTTTCAGTGTGCTCTTATCTTTAACATATCTCACTCTGCTAAGGTGAGATTGTATCTCTGCGCTTATCAAAGAGCGTCGAGTCAGTTCGTCTGTGTGTGTTCATCTGAGCCCAGCGTTCACTGAGAGAAGAGAAAGGTCCCATCGCTCATCTAAGTGACCTCTTCAGATGAGTGATGAAACGTTTCTCTGTCAATAAACGTTGAACCGAGTCAACTTCCTCTTGATTTTCTTACCTGGGGTTATTGAGCGTGCATAAAGGCGTCTCTGCGCTTACTTGTATTTCCATGGCAGCTGACTGGTTAGAGGGCGGCACGGTGGCGCAGTGGTTAGCGCGGTGGCCTCACAGCAAGAAGGCCCTGGGTTCGAGCCCCGGGGTAGTCCAACCTTGGGGGTCGTCCCGGGGTCGTCCTCTGTGTGGAGTTTGCATGTTCTCCCCGTGTCTGCGTGGGTTTCCTCCCACAGTCCAACAACATGTACGTAGGTCGGATGAATCGGCTGTACTAAAGTGTGTGTGTGTCTGTGTGATGGCCTGGCGGCCTGTCCAGGGTGTCTCCCTGCCTGCCGCCCAATGACTGCTGGGATAGGCTCCCAGCATCCCTGAGTGCAGGATAAGCGGTTCGGGTAATGGATGGATGACTGGTTAGAGCTGGGCGATAAATGGGATTCACCAGTTAATCGAATTCATGGTTTAGAACAGGGGTCAGGAACCTTTTTGACTGGGAGAGCCATAAAAGCTAAATATTTCTAAATATATTTCATTGAGAGCCATATAGTATTTTTAACGTATAATAAATTAAATATGTCTTACTTTTAATGTGACTTCTGGTGCTGCATGGTTTTGCTGATGGCCTTGTAGTCTGGTTCATACGTGGTGAGGTTGAGCTTCATGCAGGCGTTGAGGCTTCCATCAGTTAAACTGAGCGTAGGTTGGTCTTAATGTTCCTCATATGCGAGAAAGACTGCTCACATGCATATGTAGAGCCAAACATGGTCAATACGGCAATACTCACACGCTGCATTGTGTGGTATGTCACAGGAAGCTCGTTCCAAGTTTTAAGAATCAGCTGGTCTTCAGGTTGAAGATTTTTCATTTCTGTCCACTTGTGTTCCCTCGCCAGCTCTGCTCGCTGTCACGCAAGACTTTCCAACTCTCCATTAAGTGACTTGAACTTGCTCATCCACATGTCTGATGCCTTCAGGTCAGCAACATCCAGCTCAAAGTCTCCGATAGAGACCCCGGGGATGCATGTCAGGTCGATTTTGTCCACTGCACACTCACGTGGATGAGTGATGAACTTGAAAAGACCAGTGCGCGCACGAAATTCTCCAAAACGTGCTTTGAATGACTGCAGGAGATTGAACGTAAAGCCAGCTAGCTGCTGGAGATCCAGATGTTGAGTGGAGTCACTTGCTAAGCATGCATCTCTAAATTGTTGCAGTCTTTCAAAGTGCAGAAGACGACCTGTTTCAATGTCCCTGAAAAAGACTTCCAGCTTGCTTTCAAATGCAAACACTGCTTGTTGAAGGGATGAGATTGTATTTCCAATACCTTGCATTTTCACATCGAGCTGGTTCAGATGGCCAGTTATGTCCACGAGATAGTGAAACTGCAGGAGCCAGTCAGTGTTGTCTAGCTCAGGATGCTCGACGCCTTTCATTTCAAGAAAAGTCCGGATTTCACTCAGGCAAGCTGCAAAACGGCTGAGCACCTTCCCCCTTGACAACCAACGCACGTTGCTGTGTAAAAGCAGACCGGGATAATGATTCCCAACTTCTTCTAACAGAGCTTTAAACTGGCGATCATTTAAAGCTCGGGCAACAATAAAGTTGATCACTCGAATGACCAGCGACATCACCTCGCCAAGCTCCTGGCCACACGTCTGAGCGCAAAGCGCCTCCTGGTGCAGGATGCCATGAAAACTTAGGATGGCTCTCTTTTCATGTTCACGGAGAAGCGCTACAAATCCTTTGTTCTTCCCCAACATACAGGGTGCGCCATCAGTACAGACAGAAATAAGTTTATCCATCGGTAGTTTTTTTTCTTTAGCAAACTCCATGAAAGACATGAATAAATCCTCTCCTCTTGTTGTCCCTTTCATTGGCAAAACAGCCAAGCTTTCCTCACGCAGTGTGTCACCTGCAGCATACCTGGCAATGATGCTGCACTGAGAAAGATGGCTAACGTCTGTCGACTCATCTAACGCGAGAGAAAAGTATGTCCCGGCGTTTATGTCCTTAATTTGTGTTTCCTCGACTTGATTTGCCATCATGATGCTACGACCGTGCACAGTTCTTGCTGACAGGGGCATGTCTTTTATTCGTTTGATTATCTTGTCTTTATTTGGGAAGTCATCAAACAGTTCATTGGCCACATCAAGCATGAATGTTTTGGCATGCTCGCCACTGTGAATGGCTTTCCATTCCTTACTATTGCCAAAGCCCCCGCAAAGCTAGCGGAATTCCCGTCACCTTGCTTGGTCCACACACGTGGTTGCCGCTGACTCGTCTGCACTCTCCGCTGTAGCTCCTCGCATGCCCTTTTCCTGCTGCCCCCCCCCCCCGCTGGAGATTTCCATGCAAATGAAGCATGGTGCGTATCGAAGTGCCGCTTTATATTTGACCGTTTCATCGATGCAATGTTATCATTGCATATGAGACATACCGCAGATCCTGCTCTCTCCACAAATGCAGATTCCTCTGTGCACCCAGCCTGGAATGCACGGTAATCATCGTCTTTTTTTCTTTTCGCCATCTTTTCCCTTACAAGGGTTGAAGCGGATAAACTAGTTGACTATCTGATAAAATTGATTTCTTCACCTTTACAATGACCCGGACATGCTCGCGAGCCATTGGTTCCCGACCCGACCCACGGGACCCGTGAAATTTATCTTCAAAACTAATTTCTGTTTACTTTAAAATGACACAGTATTATTAAGAAATATCACAAGTATTTTAAAATCGGTTCCAAACTGATTTTTTTTTTTCAACTCAAAATTGTCTGGGAGCCATATGCGTCACCGGAAGAGCCATATATGGCTCGCGAGCCATAGGTTCCCGACCGCTGGTTTAGAACGATGCTTAAAAATGAAAATCGATGTTCACGTTAACTCGGGTGATTACGGTACGGAACCGCCGCTACTTCCTGGCTTCCGTAGTTTATATTAACCCCGCCCCCTCGAGTATTCCCCTCTGAGACGGATCAAAATGGCGGCGTGAAAAGCGAGGAGTCCGTTCTCGGTCGTCTGGCAGTGGTTCGGTTTTGCAGCGTCCGACCTTGAGCAAACCGGCGTCCGCTGTACAGTCTGTCTAAAGTCTGCGGCGGGCAGCCGGTTCCTCCCAGCGTCCCGAACAGAAGCCGGAGACACGCAGGCAGCCGAGCGGGAGAAGTGTGCGGGGCTCGCCGAGGCGCACGACACAGCGGCAACCCTGAAACAGCCGCTAATACGCGGGTGACGTGACCGGAAGTAGCGTCCCTTAAGAGGAAGCGGTGCGGCGGGACGGCGTTACAGATGCGCCGGTGTTGGACACCGCCAGAGGTTTGCCTTAGTTATGCCATTTAACCTGTTTTTCTGGACTTAAGCCTGTTAGGGATTTTAAGTTCCTGTTATAAGCTGTCGCCACAGTAGATGCCTTGAGCTCTTATTTTGAAGGCTGAAGAGAGAGCGGAAGTGCTGTACGCGGTGTTGTTGCTGTGGAGTTCTGTTGGGGGAAGAATCCAAATAAGGTGAACTACTAATAAGACACGTTAGCCCCTAGCCAACGGGTCTGACCCTTTAGCCGAGCGGTTAGTGACGTCGCCTTGTGGTGCAGTACCACCCCGTATCGAATCCCGCACCGGGCAAGAAAATAACCGGTTACATTGTAATCGCCCAGCCCGGTGACTGGTTTGATGATTGTATTGA
This sequence comes from Lampris incognitus, assembly GCF_029633865.1. Taxonomy (NCBI): domain Eukaryota; kingdom Metazoa; phylum Chordata; class Actinopteri; order Lampriformes; family Lampridae; genus Lampris; species Lampris incognitus. The sequence continues at coordinate 7,085,049 of NC_079212.1, read as the reverse complement.
GGCTTTGTACATAACGTCGCAACCGGTTGGATGATTTTATAATCTCTTAATTTTATGGGCAAAGCGGCGTAATCTGTAATATTCTGCCCATACCGCTTATTTTCATTTATGTGGCGGTTTTGTCGACGGTGGTTGAATACCGGTCAAAATGAAACAGAAACAGTACATCACCTTAATGTGGATGCTGAATAAACCCAGAATAAAGCGGTCAAAAGGAAACCAGCATCCTGTCTGATAAAGGGATGGGGGGTCGCACCAATTTTTGCACATCAGCCTCCCTTTCTAAAACCTGCCGCCCGGTGAACTTCTCAGCTTCCATAAACCCTGTCTCAGGCACACCCTTAGTTCAGTTGTTGCTCCTCATTTACTCATTTACATTTTTATTTTCCAGTAGCGATCTGGATGTTTGCCCATTTTTTTCCCGTCAAAGGAAAATTAAATGCCAAGGCTTTTAAGGCCGTGTGAGATGCATTTACCTGGCCACCTGTCAGCAGCAGAAAAAGCGGGAGGGGGAGTTGTTTGTTGTTGCCAGTGTGAACGTGAAGGGTAATTGACAAGGAGGATCTTTCCGAAAGGTATTTCGCCCATGTTCTTTGTGTTGTCGCCCCCATCTGCCTCCTCCGTCGACGTGCTGTGCATAGAAATGCCGTCCTGCCACAGGACAGTGTCTCCTCCCTAACTTCATCTCAACTAACTTGCCTAAGTGATTGGAAAGACACTCAAGGTACTGACGCAGAAGAGCCGTATGTCACATGTGAAGGTTTCATTATACCTCCCTTTTCTCCCTTTCGCTACCGTCTCTCTCCTCCTCTCTCTCACTCTTAGTCACGGCTGATTGCCTTCAGCCATAAGGTCCATCCGTGCCCACCATGGCTGTGCCCTCTCCATCAATGCAATTACCAAGGTGCTCTCACGACACGACATTAAGATGGTGATTATGTGTTGTGTGTGTGTGTGTGTGTGTGTGTGTGTGTGTGTGTGTGTGTTTATCTGTGCACTGTACAGTATATATTACCTCCTTTCTGGTTAGGTTTCACTGAGTTTCCTCCGTATCACAGTTGTGCCAAATATAGGCTGCTAGAATAAACTGGCTTTCAGAGGTGTGTAGATCTGGAGAAGTAGTTTGTGTTGTAAAAGGATTTAAAAGATCCGTGCGCAGTTGAAAATACATACAGGAAGCGCCCAGAGGCAAAGAACAACACCACTTGTTAAATGTAATTTAACATGATACTATAGCGCAGTGAGGCGGCACAGTGGTGCAGTGGTTAGCGCGGTCGCCTTACAACAAGAAGGTCCTGGGTTCGAGCCCAGGGTAGTCCAACCTTGGGGGGGGGGCTGTCATCCCGGGTCATCCTCTGTGTGGAGTTTGCATGTTCTCCCCATGTCTGCATGGGTTTCCTCCGGGTGTTCGGTTTCCTCCCACAGTCCAAAGACATGAAGGTCAGGTGACTCAGCCATATGAAATTGTCCCTAGGTATGAATGTGTGTGTGTGTGATTGCCTGGCGGCCTGTCCAGGGTGTCTCCCCACCTGCCACCCAATGACTGCTGGGATAGGCTCCAGCATCCCCACAACCCTGGGAGCAGGATAGGTGGTTGGGATAATGGATGGATGGCTGGACCGTAGCGCAGAAGAACAAGTGTCAACAAGGCATCATCAATGTCCTGCCAAATGCTAAGAAAATAACCTTGTGTAGAAAAAAGGAGTAGGCTATAAGATATACTTTATTAATTCCTGTTGGGAAATTCATCCTTGGCATTTAACCCATCCTAGCCATGTAGCTAGGAGCAGTGTGTAGCCGCCGTACAGCGCCCAGGCACCAACTCCAGTTCTTTCCATTGCCTCAGTCAGGGGCACAGACAGGAGTATTAACCCTAACATGCATGTCTTTTTGACGGTGGGAGGAAACCGGAGTACCCGGGAGAAAACCCACGCAGACACGGGGAGAACATGCAAACTCCACACAGAAAGGACCTGGGGCGGCTTGGGGTTCGAACCCAGGACCTTCTTGCTGTGAGGCAACAGTGCTAACCACTGGGCCACCATGCCGCCCTATATTGACTTCAGGTGTTGGAGTTAGGTTATCAGTTAAGTTGTTTATTGATTATTTATTGACAGTACATCCTATATAATCACTAGTCACATTTGAACTACAAAAAAGATCCTTTAGGGAAAGTTCTGTAGGTAAATAAACACTGCTATGTCATCATGTTAAATCAAATTTATTAAGCATTTTTCCGCTTTGCCTCTGAACGTTTTCCAAGCATGTTGTCACCAGCGTGCAGCTCTTTATTTATCATTTTGCTAGATTTCTGTGCACGCCCTGTATACACGGGCAGATTTCAGAGGATGGCCGTGGCGTCACTCAGCCAGGCATTGTTCTGGTCATTTGGCTGGCGTGGCTCTCTTTAGGAGGCTTCATGCCAACACTTACAAATGGCACCTTGAATGTAAACTAAGGACGGATTAGCCCTGCATTGTCGCCGCCGGCCAGACATGGTCATTTCTGAGTCGGAAACAGGGTGCGAAAGTGAACGCGAGCGATAGTTCTCCACAGATGTAGGCCAAGTTATGGAAATAAATTGGCTTTCATTTCCCTGTAGAGAATGTGATGAGCAGCGGCTGAACGGCTGACTAATCCTCCCAGAGTCACTGCCAAGGCCTTTGAACAGGTAGACATCATTGTTCCATCTATTTATGCCTCCTCGCTTTTTGACACATGCACATATGAGCCCAACCCCCCCCCTCCTCCTGGCACACAATAACTCATAAACTGTGTTCTGCGCTGATTATCCAGGGTGACAAAAGCAATTGTTCAGCTACACTAAATCTGTGGGGATTAATGCCTGGATTAATGCGTGTGTGTATGCGTATTTGTGTGTGTATGAATTTGTTTGTGTGTGTGTGTCTGTGTATTTCTGTGCTTTTGTGAGCATGTGTGCCTGTTTGTCTGTGTTTGTGTTCTGTATGTGTGTATGCATATTTGTGTGTGTGCATATGTATGAACTTGTGTGTGTGTGTGTGTGTGTGGTATGTGTGAGTGTGCTAGTGCTAGTTTGTGTGTATGTGTTTATGCATGTGTGTGTGTGTGCAAGTATGCGCCCAGCTATACCTCCCCTCCTCTCTCCTCTCCACAGCTAAACTAAACTGTCTTGTTGAAAAGAACACGTGGACTCGAGCAACTAGTCAGACTGCGGCATAGAAAGTTGTTCTCAGTGTTCCTCCGACGGCCGCTGTGAGGACGCTCTTTCTAAAGCTTACTTGCCATTAGGTTGTCTCTGAAAGGATAATTCCAGTTTTTTTACAGCCTTAGTCTTATGCGCGATAGCAAAAACTACAAGTATATTAGTTACGATATCGTTTTACTCACCGGCTCCATTTTGGAGATTTTGGACATGGGACCACTGCTGGACTCAATTTTTTTTCCTTTTCCCCCCAATTGTACTTGGCCAATTACCCTATTTTCTGAGCCATCCTAGTCGCTGCTCCACCCCCTCTGCCGAGCTTGGGAGGGCTGCAGACTACCACATGCCTCCGCTGATACATGGGGAGTCGCCAGTCGCTTCTTTTCACCTGACAGTGAGGCGTTTCACCTGGAAGACATAGTGCATGGGAAGATCATGCTATTCCCCCCCAGTCCCCCCCCCCACGAACAGGCACCCCAACTGGCCAGAGGAGGTGCTAGTGCAGCGACCAGGACACATACCCACATCCGGCTTCCCACCCGCAGAAACCGTGTCTGCAGGGACGCCCAACCAAGCTGGAGGCAACACAGGGATTCAGACCGGCGATCCCCGTGTTGGCAGGCAATGGAATAGACCGCCGTACCACCCGGACACTCCCTGGACTCAACTTCACATGTTTCAACAGGTCCAATTTAACCCAATTATCTAAACCACATATTTGGGAGTGAAAACAAAAGTGCAAATTAAAATTTTTCACCCAAAATGTCCAGTATGATCAATGGTGTTATCATTGCTGATCTACTTCCTGGTTCAACCTGCAGGAAGTAGCAGCCTATACTTACCGTAGGTAGTAGTAACCATCCATAAACTAGCCGGCCAGCACAATAGAGAGGTCATAGATGATGGACAGTCATGGACACAGTCTGACCGAGACACTAGGGGGGTTTGTTGTTTAAAGGACACGTTTAACACTCCTATTCATTTGTCCCATAAGACACCATTGTGAAGCTGATTCCAGCGGTGGTCCAGTGTCCAGAATCTACTAAATGAAGCCGGTGAGTGACATCATAACCAATATGCACAATTGCAAAAACGAAATAAGACCCAGGTTGTAAAAAAAAGAAAGAAAAGAAAAACAGAATCATCCTTTAGCCCAGTGTTGCCCCGATGATGACACCATGTAGCGCCTCTCTAGGGCGGCGAACAGGGATTGCAGACTCTGGTTGGTATGTGGGAGAGATGTAGGAAGTGTCCGTCACCAAACCGAGAGTCAACTTTTCTTCCCCGGACTTCTTTGGGGGATTACCCGTGCTGAGGAAGGATTAATGCTGCCATGTGCCACACTGACAGCACCGGCACTGAGAAGAGCATAAAAACCAAGTCACAGCTTAACGTCGCTAATAGATTTCAGTAAAGCCCTCATCCCTTCTAAGGTTGGCTGATGGCAATATTAATTCAATTTCGTCACCCATCTCTTGAGCAGCCGCCGCTCCACCGTCGAGGACATGGTCTGCACTGCTCAGTATGCGGGACTCCTCAACAGAGTTCACCAGCCTCATTTCATAAGGAGACAGTCTGAAATATGTTTTAATTTTATTAACATTGAATTAACATTGCATAATTGACCTGCCCTTAAACAGAGGCTCATATAGCATCATTTCATTTCCAGCCAGTATGCGGCCAATATGGACTCCGGCAGTTGGCAAAGGCAGAAGAGTCACTGAATACATTGCTTTGCCACGGTTAGCAAACCATGTTGGATGTCCCGTCGTGAAATCATTTGAGTAGCGTAGGGCAACTGGGTCATGACCGTGATACAGTATTCATGGACAATATCCTTCAGTCCCACACATGAAGGACACTTAAACATGACGCGCTACATGGGTGGGTCGATCACGTTTCTCTGCAGAGAAACGAGCACCCACGCCATGTCCTGTAAATAGGGCGTAACCTCAATATCCTCACGCAGTTTGCAATAGAGTGGCAATCTATACTGGAAATATGACATTAAATGTACATGAGGTGTTCAGATGTGGAGAGAAGAGAGGGATACCGTCAATACATTCACCTTCTCAGTAAAGGACTACCTAGAGTTTATTTCACAAGGCCATATATCCATGATATAGAGGGGGAAAAATCACTCCTTCGATATGAAAAATTTGTTCAAATGCCATCGTGTTTCAAGAATTGAATCTATTTTCTACCCATTATTTTTTATCTCCGCCAGGCGGTAGCCCTGAGGGCATATTGTGTTTGGTCTTGTGTGCGTGTGTGTGTGTGTCTGTGTCCGCATACTACTTTTGGGCCCATCAGCTTAATATTTTTTGTGATCAGTTTTGAGTCCCTGTTAAAGGTTTTGTTTTTTATTTAAAGAGTTGTTCCTTATCCGGTGCGAAGGTCTAAGGGCAGGATGTTGTGTTGCTGTAAAGCCCCTTGAGGCAAATTTGTAATATGTGATACTGGGCTTTACAAATCAAATTGATGTGACTATGATCAAGAACCTCTCATGGTTGCGGTGATTCAAAAACTTTGAAAAACGTCTGTTTTTGCTATCGCTGCTCCCTCTCCTCATTCACTCTCTAGCTTGCTCGACCAACGCTGCTCTTTGTGACTGCCCAATCTGAGTCACCTGTGGATGTGAGTCACCCATGCAGATGCATGAGCACGGCTGACTTAGATCAGGCAGCAACAGCGTCAAAACATTGTATTTAGGTATGGGGGGCCAAGAAGGTGGCGGTGTAGGAGGGCGTGTGTTTTTGGCTCTGTCGGGTAACTCGGAAGGTTTGGGATTAAACAACTGATGCAACTTTACATTTTAATAATATAGCTGCAGGCTGCAATGAATGGGGTCCAAGCAGCATGAGGACTTATTGAGCTTTGATGCTTATTGAAGAGTTAATGAATTCTGAAATTTGTGATCATAAGCGTCAGCTGGGAAACAAAGCCTAGGAACTCTCAGAATTTCAAACCACAGGATCAGTATTCACAAGGAGGGCTTGAACCCAGGACCTTTGTGTCTTCAGGTGAGGTGACTTAACACTGAGCCATTGAGAACATGGCTTGTCACACGGTGAGGAATACAAGTAGGACTTGCTCGCCTAGGACTTGCAGGTGGCTAGTAGACTGCACCACTGAGGAGCCATGGTTTTTCACCAACCTACTCACAACTTGAGGCAATGACATCACATGAGCAAAACTCTGGTAGTTTTATCTGTTTAAACTTAAAACACTTACAGCAGTCAAAATGTTGGTGATAGAATTCTGAAAAATATCACCATTCTGCTAGTTTCGGGTGTATTGTCAAATACTCTGAAGTTTGGTCAAACATTTGGTGAAGTAGAAAATGTTGTGCATACAGTAATAACAGTAAGATTGAATGTCACTGCGGACTCATCGTTTGACATATCTGCACACCATTTGAACTGTGATATCTGGTATCTAAAGACTGTCTGTGTCGATTCTGGTAACAATGGAATAAAGACTTGTGGAGATATAGATGTTAACTGATTTTGCATCCATCCATTATCTGAACCGCTTATTCTGCTCTCAAGGTCGCAGGGATGCTGGAGCCTATCCCAGCAGTCATTGGGTGGCAGGTGGGGAGACACCCTTGACAGGCCGCCAGGCCATCACTGACAGGGTCGGACCCTTCAGTTGACTGGTTAGTGCAGTCACCCACCGTGCGGGCAACCCAGGCTCACTTCCTGGCTGCGGCAGATTCCCGGCTGCCCCCTGAATTCGCTATATTTTAATTTTGTATACTTCGAAAAATATAGTGTGATGGACTTCTGAATTGACCATAAGTTGCAGTGAGGATTTTGTTTTCCATTAGTGGAGGTGCTGAAGAAATTTCAGCTCTGTAGGACGTACAGGTGATTTTTTTTATTCTTTGACATTTGGAACTTGAAATATCTACAAATTTAGATTTGTTGCAACAAGCCACGCCTACTTGAATCAGTCATAACCAAATTTTATGCATCTACCAAGTCATGAACCTAGATCATGCAAACCGAATTTCGTACAAATCCATCCAGCAGATGACGAGATAAAAACTTTTTGCCTTTGTGGTGCCCCCTAGAGGTGAAGCATAATGTGCTTTAATAAGCAGGCTGATTGAAAAATCAATATCTCAGCATGTTAACAAGTTAATGCATATTTTAGAAAATCCACTATTTTGATAAAAATGTATTTGCTTGTGTAATGGAAATAGAGTGACCTGTTGAAATGTCTTTAACAATTTAAGATCAGTGAAATATGTAGATGACCCTGACTAAATTTCGGGACGATTGGTGCGGCAGTTTTGGACAAAATGTCAAAAATAGGATTTTGAGAAAAGTTGCAAAATTTGAAATTTTTAGAGCAGAAGACCATTTCTGCAAAGATGCAGATGACTTGAGAGATTAAAAGGATCAATTATTATGACGCTAGGCCAAGCCGTTATCGAGGTAATTGCAAACACATAAACTTGATTATTGCAGGGCCACCTTGAGGTGTAATTTTATGTTCCCCAGTAGTGGGTGGAAGTTGCAACTGAACCTGCCGGTTTTTGTGTTTTTTCGTTTTAACAGTTTTTGCTGCTCAAACACTTTTAGCGGAGAAACATTGTAAGAAGAAGGGAAAGAAAGAATGAGAACAAAAATAATAGGGCTCCAGCAGCTCCGCTGCTTGGACCCCTAATGAGGCAACGCTCAAGTGACAACTTTTACATGTTGCGCTTGAACAAATTTGAATGGTAAAAAGAAGAGGCAGAAAAGTTTTGACCAGGACACTGGAGGAAGCTGATGGCCTTAACCACACATGCCACATGAGGCCGGAGCTTGCGACAACCCTGTAGCCACGCGGAATTTGAATAAAATTCACGGGCAAGAGTTAATAGAAGATGTGAACTGGTTCGAAGGTAACCCAGACTTCCAGTCTGGTGGCTTTGCATTTCCACTTCCAGATACTCCTTTGAAAACTCCCAACAAAAAAGGCAAAGCGTAGCAGCAGAGAAAATGCTGAAATTCGAGGAGCAATCTGTGTGCCATTTGAAAAACATGAGACTTTCCAGAAAATCTCTGCCGTAGAAAAAACCATCTTCAGAACATTTTGGGAAACCAACATTGACAGTCCGGCAGCTTACTTTGGATGTTAATCAACAGGGGGGAAAAACCCGAGCGGAAGGCATGAAAAATGAGATTAATAAATTATGAGCAGAAAATAAGACTCTGAAGGCAGATATCGCCGACTGTCAGCGTTATAGCCGACGGTGGTCCCCGAAGATTCATGGCGTGAGGAAGGGAGATGAAGAAGACATCAGGAGCTGGATCATTGATATTCGAGGGAAAACGGCTCCCAAAAATTCATGACAGTCTGAAGGAGGGGGTAAAACATCAATCCATCGCGTAGGGCAACGACGACAAGACGGCTCAAGTAGATCAACCATTGTCCTGTTTGCAGTGCGTCATCATCGTGATGCTGTCTGGAAGGAGGCGAAAGGCTCCAGGTTCTTCTTGACAACAAACCAAGGATCACAGAAGCACCGTCCCCAGAGGACAAAGCAGCAAGAGAGAAGCTTTGGCCCTGAGTGAAGGAAGCTAGGGAAGAGGGGAAGAAGGCCTCTTTCCACGGACCTCTTTTCTTCATAAACGGAGAAAAGATTTGACTGCTCAGAGGTAACTTAAGTACTCAGAGTAAGAACTCAGTGTCATGCAAGCTCATCAATGTTTATTTATTCATATATATTTTAATTTTTTTTTTCAAGTTGGCTGTTTTACAGGAGTTCAACTTACACCTTATCGACTTGGTTAACTGTGAAACCAAGCCAGCATGTTTATTTGTGAACATTTTATTTTTTTGTATCTTCAAGTTGAACCGTATGAGGCTATTCCAAGAGCTGTAGCCACAGACATAAGAAAAGTGAAGAGAATAGACTTCCCCCTTTTCAAGTGCAAACCACATATTCGAAAAGAGTCACTCATTGGTCAAATCTTTCTTTTTGCTTCAGCAAAAGGCTATATAAAACTAACCTCAGGGCTATACTCCTGGACAGTTAGTTGTTTATACAAGCAGAGCTACATGTGATTAACTCAAGACTATATTTATGGGCAAAATTCTATTTTAAGGAGGACCTGCACAAATTGCTTATTTTCAAACACATGCAATAATTTTTTTTTCTCCTTTCATTTATTTATTGCCTTATTCTTTCTCTTATTGCCTTTTCTTATTTTACTTATTACGTGGCAGTGAAACTAATCAGACTTGCAATTTTATTAGATTCAGGCTGCAACTTCATCAGATGGTCATGTTTTTGATTTTTGATTTTTGATCTACTCCCTGGTTCCTCTCTAGTGAAGTAGGCTACATCTTAAGTTTTACTTTAATCATGGAGTAGCCAGTGTTGTAGCCGTTGGAGGGGTGGAAACCTACTGAGCCCCTGTCAGCGTGCGTAGTTATAAAACCCCTGATCCTCTTATTTCATAGCTTCTGCCTAGATTAAAACCTGAATTGTTCCTGTTTTGATTCCACAATAGTTTGGGCTGCACAACAACTTTGTTACTCTGTTACTTTGTGTCTCCGTTATTGTGTTGAGGCAGTTCACATGGTTGTTAATCACCACCTCGTTCTCAGTGGAACTCTTTCAGCACCTTTCAAGGTTTTTTTTTTGGTGTTCAGTTGGTTTACAAGTAAGCTTCTTTTTCTGAAGTCTTATTTTTCTTGGATTTTACATGTAATTCTCTTAATGTCATGTCTTTAAATGTCAGGGGTATTAGGGATATTACTAAGAGGAAAGTGGCCTTTTTGTTATGCAACAGAACCGAGGCTGATTTCATTTTACTTCAGGAAACACCGTCAACCTCTCTACAAAGGAATTCACCTGGTGTAATAGAAGACCAAGTGTAAAGTCAAGAACTGATCTATTTTTAACTTTTCCCTCTCCCCTTCCATTTGTGAAAGAAGCTATCCATTTTTATGCTCCATTATCGGACCATAAGCAAATAATTTTGAACTTGGGTGCTACCCGGGAGACCTCTGGTATGTGAGGGTAGTGGAAATTCAACAGTTCTCTTTTGAGTGATGACTTTATTCACTGACACTGTTAAAAAACTGGCAGAGGAAATCCTCAGTGATGGTTTAAAGAATGACCATAGGAAAAAATGGGAATTCTTTAAATATAAGGTCAGATGTGTTGCTATTAAGAGAAGTAAGGAACCAAAGAAAAAATTAACTTGATGCACAGACTTGACCTTGTACTGACAAAAGAATATATAACTCTGGAAGAAGAACTTGAACTGAAGGACATCAGATTTATTCAGCGTTTCGTTAGGTCTAGAGGACGAGGAAAGGAACACGGATTACTTTTTTGCTCTCGAGAAAAGACGCGTTAAAAGGAAATCGTTACTGTCCTTAATAACGTTATAAAGGAACAACTTCCTCTAGATTGCGGTCAAAACAGGAAGTGTTGCACATTCTTGTCGCTGCCCGATCTGAGTCAACCGTAGGTGTGAGTCGTACATGTGCGAGCTTCAACGGTTTACCCAGCTTTATTATATTATGAAAATAAAGACGGGGTTAGGGTTAGACCAAAATGGTGGCATAGCAAACCTTTTCTTTTTGGGAAGTGCAAGTTCATGTCGGACTTTTTCCCCATATTTACCGCTCAGTCGACTCGGGCGCTGCGCAAAAGTCTTATAATGGCAGGAAAAACACTGGTTTTTCTGTCTGTGTGTGTGTGTGTGTGTGTGTGTGTGTGTGTGTGTGTGTGTCTGTCTGCTGCTAATCTCCCATGCTACTGGGCCTGTCAGCCTAATAATGTTCATGTACAGTTATGACTGTATGATCAAGGACCCCTCGTAGTTGCGGTGATTTAAATATTTTTTTCTGCATTTCCCCCCCTTTTTCTCCCCAATTGTACCAATTACCCCACTCTTCTGAGCCGTCCCGGTCGCTGCTCCACCCCCTCCGCCGATCCGGGGAGGGCCGCAGACTACCACATGCCTCCTCCCATACACGTGGAGTCACCAGCCGCTTCTTTTCACCTGACAGTGAGGAGTTTCACCAGGGGGACGTAGCGCGTGGGAGGATCACGCTATCCCCCCCCAGTTCCCCCTCCCCTCTGAACAGGCGCCCCGACCGACCACAGGAGGCGCTAGTGCGGCGACCAGAACACGCACCCACATCCGGCTTCCCACCCACAGATGCAGCCAATTGTGTCTGTAGGGACGCCCGACCAAGCCGGAGGTAACACGGGGATTCGAACCCCCTTTCCAATGTTGGTAGGCAACGGACTAGACCGCTATGCTACCCGGACGCCCCGTTGCGGTGATTTAAAACCTTTGAAAAACTCATTTTATACCGCAGTTGAGTGCTAACTCCTCAGCTGGTTTGTCAGCTTAGCCCGAGCACCAGAGGAGAGGAGATCCACCCGGTGGGGATCTGGACTCTACCGAGTACACTCTCCCAGTTATCAATGTTCTGCTTTCGGTCATTCTCTCATAAGTGTCTTTTTCAAAGATTTCCTCGTGGAATCGCGTTCTTCAGTCGACTTGAACACGTTATTTGTTCTGGATGATATTTAAATCTGTCGTCAGCATGCTGACTGATGACCTGTAACACACCGTGTCAGTAAATTCAGTCGGTTCGTAGGTTGTCCCCTTTATCTCTAGTTATCTTTACAACGCTTTACATCATCAGTCCTCTCTCTCTCCCCCTTTCTCCCTTTCTGTCCGTCCGTCTCTCTCTCCTCTCTCACGCTCCCTCACGTCTCTCTCCCAGAAGTTAATTTAGCTCTCCATTTTCTTCCTATTTTCTCTCCATCTACAGTGCAAGGTTGTAGAAAGACTATTCCGTAAAATGGATGTCTGTTTAACATCTCAGGAGTTAATTAACTCGGCTGGTATACTTCTCTTCTGTGCATGCACTGCAGCGCCTCACAGATCTGCATGGGAAATGTGCACGAAGGCGCACACACACACACACACACACACACAAACGCACACAAACGCGCACAAAAACTCCAAAAATCTACCCCGGGAGCAGATTTGAATGTGACTGTATACTAGACCGTATCCTATTCTGCCGCTCCACACATCTTCCCGTACCACCTCCACCCAAACCAGGATATATTACAATTAATTGATTTAAGAGTTTCTGCTCGCTGCTCGGTAGCCCCGGGGGCACGTGAAGACACAGCGGGGGACTCTCATCTTCCCTCTGCGTGTTTTGGTGAAGCGAGAGACAAAAGTCCTACGATGTTTTTCCCTTTTCCTTTTTCTTTAAGCGAGAGCGCGAGGGAGGATGAAGAGCGGGGACACATAAATCCCAGCGATTTGAGCTCGAGTCTTTTTAATGTACGCAAGGAACAACATGATGCGTGGCTTAATTGCATTTCACAGAGGGTCGTTAGATTTCATAGAGGCTTCCCGGTAATGAATAGATAAACACTCTCGGTGGAGCCCGTACTTCTGAAAAGTTAATATAGAAATTCCCCTCCACCGCCCCGGCAGAATGAGAATTAGCTGCGTGCCTCCCGGTAGGGCTCCGCCGCTGATGGAGCACGAGTCCCTCAAGGCTCAGAGACTGGCGGATTTACAGCGTGTTCCGATTCTCCACGCAGCTCCCGGGAATACTAATTTAGGAAAAGAAAGGAAAAAAAAGACCCTTTTGCCCTTTCGCCGTGTGATGTATTGACGTGTTGGAAAAGCAGCGAGGACACGTCGAGTAGATGTGAAGCACGGGCGCGGTCTGGCTTTGTTGTGGACAGCCGTCATTGTCTTGAGTTTGTAATTGGAAGGAGGTCAAGTATCGACCGCGCCTCTTCAGTTGAGTAGCTAAAGGTGCATCTTATTTACATCATGTCCTGACCCGACGCTTCATATAGATTATAATGGTCATAAAGTACAAAGGAAGATCTTTTAACATCTTACAACACCGTATGTGTATTTTACATGCACTCTTGAACATTTTTGGAGGACTCGGATGCATACGTGCACACACACACTAAACCACACAGATGGTGCTGCCCAAGATGAGACCGAAGGCCTTTACTTACCGAGACAGTTTTTTGTAGGCAATCCAATTTTTTGGTTTTGTTTTTTGGATTTTTGCCCCTTTTTCTCCCCAGTTGTACCTGTCCAGCTGACCCTTCGCTAAGGCCCACCCCCCTTTAGTTACTGTTGCTAAGGCCGTCAAGCTTTAACATTATTTTCCGGTTACTAAAAGTAATTACTTACCTTGGCGCAGACAAAGCTGTGCTTGTTGATCTTTGAGGGGTTCAACTGGACTTGAGGACGTCCACATAGCCTTATCCACAGCCTACACTTTTCAGGGTTTGATCTTGGTTTTGGAAAGGGAGAAAACGTACACCTCCTTCCAACCTCTCCGGGTAACGGGCGTCACTGTTGCAAGTGCCCCAGGCACAACGTTTAACCATAATTAGCTAAGAGTCCACAAAACCAGCTCGAAAATGAAGACAATCTGAAACTTTTGCATCGGGGTCAATGGAGCGCCGCCATGAAAGTGTCAGACCTCTGTCCTATGCTGTGCTGTGACTGGCCAGTCTGTGTTTTGGGGGTGTGGCTTAGCAAAGGGTCACTTACCCCGCTCCTCCGACCCGTCCTTGCTCCACCCCCTCTGCCGAGCCGGGGAGGGCTGCAGACTACCACATGCCTCCTCCAATACATGTGGAGTCGCCAGCCGCTTCTTTTCACCTGACAGTGGGGAGTTTCCCCAGGGGGACATAGTTCGTGGGAGGATCACGCTACTCCCCCAAGTTCCCCCTCCCCCCAGAACAGGCGCCCCGAGCCACCAGAGGAGGCGCTAGTGCAGCGACCAGGACACATGCACGCATCCGGCTTCCCACCCGCAGACGCAGCCAATTGTGTCTGTAGGGACGCCCGACCAATCCGGAGGTAACACAGGGATTCGAACTGGTGATCCCCGTGTTGGTAGGCAACAGAATAGACCGCCACGCTACTGTTGTTTAAATCCGTCATTGTGGTCCAACACATCTCACAAATCTCAGAGCTGATTGACGGATGTAACGCAAAACAAAAACGCACAAGACTGAAATCATTCCAAAAGCATCTATGACGGATGACATTTCCAGACTTGGTGTGTAAACTTAGTGGACATATCGTGGGGTTGTTTTTATTCTTCAAGCATTCGACATTTTCTGGCAAAAAAATACGGACTATGATGTGCAAAGGCCATAAAAGTCCATTTGTGACTCTGTGAGTGAGTCAGAAGCCAGGTTCATGAGATGCTTCATATCTAAAAGAAAACAATAAAGACGTTTTCCTATATTTCTGCTTGGATCACTGCCCAGTTTCTACTGCAGCTAACATTCCTCGCCTTAGTGAATCATCTGAATGAGTAAAGCTCCGGCACCAGCCTGGGGTCTTTATCCATGCTATCCAGCTTCCTATCCACTCCCATTAGCATTGTGGCTAATCAGTGTCTGGGCAGGGGCTGTAGAAGCAGCTTAATGGGTGGATGCAGATCAGGCAGTATTGATGGATGCTACAGGCTATTGCTTCGGACCATGATGGATGTTCGCAGACCAGGTGGACTTGGCCGGCAGCAGGTGGCTGGAAATGGATCAACAGCTGCCCAGAGTTCCTCTTGGCTGGGCACATTCTCCGTGGCTCTGTGTGAGCTGGTGACATTGGGACGCCATGGCAAGTAACCCATCCTCTAATGTGTGACCTGGTGTGAGGAGTGGGGGCTGGCTAGTGCAGTGGATATTAGGGGCATCTGTGCAGAAACGTTGATGAAAAATAATGTCAAGTCCTGCCAAGTCTCCCATCATCCTTGGTTACTGTTGCTAAGTGAGGCAAAACAGTAGCCTCAGAGAGTCTGGAAACCTGTTAATTTAATGACTTGACCGTTTATATTTAATTTGTGCCTCTCTTTCAAAAACGTTCTCTAATAGGAAACATCTCGGGCACAGTACACTGACTGAGTATTATATAGATTACAGCAAAAACCATAGATCATTTTCCTGACGTCTAACCGACATGCCTGCTAGCCAGGATGCTACAGCTGTCTGTCCTCCCCTCCACAGACTCACCTCTTGACTCAGTCTGTGACCACTGTTGGAGCCCGGGGTCACAGATACCTTCAAAATGTCGGCGGCGGGGCCTTCACTGTGCATGGGAGTGTTACAAACATCATAATAAAACATTCACGACGACATTTATACACACAACATATATTGATGGACTGAAGGATATTAGCAACGGTTGCTTGGACCGCGAGCCTTCTAGTTGAAACCAATCAACAGGCCAAGGAAGGGTTAAATGTCAAGGAAGAAGCGTGGCTAAGAATATGGATGGTAGACAAGCGGTGGTCAGTACGTGTGTTGTTCAAGCTACCCCCCTCCCTTCCAAATAAAACCTAAAGGTCCAAAAAAATGAACTAAAGCAATATTCAGTGAAACCAGGCAGCAGCTGCCGTAGGAACAAAATAAGCTCATAGTCCCTACCGTATGATGGTCTTAGACCTGAATATCTGTGATTTTGTGATCCTTCCACTAAGTTACAGCTTAGCACAGTCTTCTCACAGCAAGAAGGTTGCGGGTTCGATCCCCAGGCTAGTCCAACCGTAGGGGGGGTCGTCCTCTGTGGAGTTTGCATGTTCTCCCCGTGTCTGCGTGGGTTTCCTCCGGGTGCTCCGGTTTCCTCCCACAGTCCAAAGACATGTAGGTCAGGTGACTCAGCATTACTAAATTGTCCCTTGGTATGAATGTGTGTGTTTGTGTGTGTGGGGGTGGGGCTGTGATGGCCTGGCGGCCTGTCCAGGTTGTCTCCCCGCCTGCCACCCAATGCCTGCTGGGATAGGCTCTGGCGACCCTAGGAGCAGGATAGGTGGTTCAGATAATGGATGGATGGATAAAGTCTAGCACATCTGCAGCTGTAGTGGGCCAAAGGCCGGCTTGCAAAAGGCAGCCGATGTTTGGAATAGAGAGGACCCCCCCTCCCCCCTCCCCCACCCTTTTTCTTCAGTAGGTTGACTGCAGCCCTTGAGAGAAGGTGAACAATAGATAGAGAGAGATATAGTCGGCTTCATTGTTTTTCTCTCCTCCTCTATCTCTCTCTGGCCCGTAGGGGAAATCTGACTTTTAGACAGATGCAGATGAGGCTTAGGCTGCTTTCATTAGCAGACGGCAAAGTGTGGCTCCCGCGTCCCTCATCTCACTTCCTGTTCTACCCGTATCTCTTTGAGCTGGACTCGCACGTCGGGGACGTGTCACGGCAAATGTTAGCTACCGTGTACCCGGGCTGCCCCGGTCAGTTGACCTACCATCGTTGTTTATCCAGATTTACAGCGCCTGCCGTGAGCTCGACCTGAGCGCCGGGGTCCGTACCGGCGTCCGAGAAAGAGAGCGAGACAGGAAGAGAAAAGAGAGAGAGTGGACCGAAGTGAAAGGAGGGAAATGAGGACAGAATAGGTTGCGGTTTGCCTTCATTGAGCGTCACAGCCAGGAGCGGTAATGGAGAGAGACGATATCGACGGGCACAGCGGCGAGGTACAGTCGGAGGCACATTGGGATTCTGTATACGTGCGGGTGTGTGTTTTGGAGGAGAAAGAGGATATATAAGTGCACGCGTAATTTCTCCGGCTCCCTACAGAGCCGTTCTCGCCATTGAAGTTGGCCTGCACGCCATGCCACGAGACCGGGGCCGTGAGATCGAAGCTGGAGACGTGCTGGGAAACAGCATCGGATTGGGGTCAGACATCACAGACAGACAGACGTAGAGCAGCCAGAACCTGGCCAAGTGCTTTTAGAACCCCACAGATGGCCGCCATCTAGACCGCCGATGCTCCAAGTGTGTGTGTGTGTGTGTGTGTGTGTGCGCACGCATATCAATATGTGCATGTGTGCCTTGTGTATATGTGCTTGTGTGCACATGTGCAAATGTCTGTAAGTGTAGGTGCACACATACACCTACTTTGACCTACTATGAAGCTAACTATATCTCTCTCATTGCTCTCTCTCTCTCTCTCTCTCTCTCTCTCTCTCTCTCTCTCTCTCTCTCTCTCTCTCTCTCTCTCTCTCTCTCTCGCTATTGTTCACCCTTCCTCCTGTGCTGTAGTTAGCCTACTAAAAGGAGGGGAGTCTTTTGTTCCAAAAGAGTGGACCTTTTTATTCCAACAAAGGATACCTTATGAAAGACGGCCTTTGCCCTAACGAGGCTACGGATACACTATACAGTCATACACTATACATTCATACACTATACAGTCATACACTATACATTCATACACTATACAGTCATACGCTATACAGTCATACACTATACATTCATACACTATACAGTCATACGCTATACATTCATACACTATACAGTCATACACTATATAGTCATACACTATACATCCATACGCTATACAGTCATACACTATACATTCATACACTATACAGTCATACGCTATACATTCATACACTATACAGTCATACACTATATAGTCATACACTATACATCCATACACTATACAGTCATACACTATACAGTCATACGCTATACATTCATATGCTATACATTCATACACTATACATTCATACGCTATACATTCATACGCTATACATTCATACACCATACAGTCATACACTATACATTCATACACTATACATTCATACGCTATACAGTCATACACTATACATTCATACGCTATACATTCATACACCATACAGTCATACACCATACAGTCATACATTATACATTCATACACTATACATTCATACGCTATACAGTCATACGCTATACATTCATACGCTATACAGTCATACACTATACATTCATACACTATACATTCATACGCTATACAGTCATACGCTATACAGTCATACACTATACATTCATACGCTATACAGTCATACACTATACAGTCATACACTATACATTCATATGCTATACAGACATACACTATACATTCATACACTATACATTCATACGCTATACATTCATATGCTATACAGTCATACGCTATACATTCATACACCATACAGTCATACACTATACAGTCATACACTATACATTCATACACTATACATTCATACGCTATACAGTCATACACTATACATTCATACGCTATACAGTCATACGCTATACAGTCATACACTATACATTCATACGCTATACAGTCATACACTATACATTCATACGCTATACAGTCATACGCTATACAGTCATACACTATACATTCATAAACTATACAGTCATACACTATACATTCATAACTTGTGGTTTAATGGAAGGGTGCATATTTCAGGCTTAAAGACATTGATTGACAATTTAACTTAATTTGATAATGACAGTTTCCCTAGGTGTGAATGTGTGGGCCCTATGATGGACTGGCGGCCTGTCCAGGGTGTCTCCCTGCCTGCCGCCCGGTGACTGCTGGGCAGACTCCAGCATCCCCACGACCCTGCATAGGATAGGCGGTTTGGATAATGGATGGATGGAGCCATTGAGCGATTGAGTATGAGCTTATTTTGTGCGTAACGTCATTGCTGCTTGGTTTCATTGAATATACTTTAGTTGAGCTTTTTGGACCTTTCATTTTTGGGGGGTAGTAAGAAACCCCCGCCCCCCAATGCCGTACTTTGCTCTTGACTGTCTGTTTTTGCGGGGAGGGGGTTTGGATTTCCCCCCTTTTTTTCTCCCCAATTGTACTTGGCCAGTTACCCTATTTTCTCAGCCGTCCCGGTCGCTCCTCCACCCCCTCTGCCGATCCAGGGAGGGCTGCAGACTGCCACATGCCTCCTCCAATACATGTGGAGTTGCCAGCCACTTCTTTTCACCTGACAGTGAGGAGTTTCTCCAGGGGGACGTAGCACAAGGGAGGATTACGCTATTCCCCCCCGGTTCCCCCTCCCCCCTGAACAGTGGAGGCGCTAGTGCAGCGACCAGGACACATACCCACATCTTGCTTCCCACCCGCAGACACGGCCAATTGTGTCTGTAGGGACGCCTGACCAAGCCGGAGGTAACACGGGGGATTCGAACCGGTGATCCCCGTGTTGGTAGGCAACGGAATAGACCGCCACACTATCCGGATGCCCCCTTGACTGTTTGTTTTTGATGTGACAGGTCATGTGAGCAACCAATCCCGCCAATTCAATACCCACTGCACCATCCTGAAAAGAGACAGAGAAAAGAAACAGAGACAAGTTGTGAAGACGGAGAAAGAGACGAGGGAGAGAGAGAGAGAGATAAAGACAGATGCAATTATGATCAAACCAAAGTCAGAGAACAGTGCAATTCAACAGGCCATTTCTAACAGCCTGATCAGATGAATGCTTTGGTGGAGGCCAGACACAGAACAGGGTGATTGATGCGATAGCTGCACAATTCAATGAGTGGTTGTTGCCCCCTGCACCACACCATTACAAACACAGATTAAGACGTGCATTACTTGTGGAAGCCTCATCTTAGATTGCATCGTAGCCCGGCTACAACAGGCCTGACCTCGCATTTACATCTATTAATACAAAAGGACCAAGTGTTGCTTTTGTATCTGTGCTCGAATCCAAATTTACATAGCCAACTCCAACAGCTGTTGTCTGACGTCCTTAGCTTTTCAGGCTAAAAACCTAGCTAGTCAGTATGTTCCAATGCACTTCAATATGATTTTTGTTTTTTAGCGACTAAGCTAGCATAAGCCTATCGTATCAAGCAAATGAGTTCAGCATTACGTGCCACTGTGGACTCTCCTTTGTCCCAAATCTTCACCCACTCGTCTGACACACCAACAATATCTGACAATACTGATTCCTAATTTCTCTTCCACAATTTCCCCCTTTTTTCTCCCCAATTTTCTCCCGCCAATTCCCCACTCTTCAGAGCCGTCCCGGTCACTGCTCCACCACCTCTGCCGATCCGGGAAGGGCTGCAGACTACCACATGCCTCCCGATACATGTGGAGTCGCCAGCCGCTTCTTTTCACCTGACACTCACAAGTTTCACCAGGGGGACGTAGCGCGTGGGGGGATCACGCTATTCCCCCCAGTTCCCCCTCCCCCCTGAACAGGTGCCCCAACCAGGCGCCCTGACCGACCAGAGGAGGTGCTAGTGCAGCAACCAGGACACATACCCACATCCGGCTTCCCACCCACACACACGGCTAATTGGGTCTGTAGGGACACTTCACCAAGCCGGAGGTAACACGGGGATTCAAACCGGCGATCCCCATGTTGGTAGGCAACCGAAAAGACCGCCACGGTATCTGGACGCCCGACGCCTAATTTTTCTTGATCAACTCCACCGGGAACCCAGAGACCACAGTGAACGACTTCTCTACTGGGAACCTGAATTTGAGTGGGAACCAATGGTGCGTGTATGTTTCTTGTAGGACTTACCGAACAAGTGCTCTGATTGGTTCGCTTAAGTTGTCGCACCTACACATCATGCTACATTTGCATACCGTTGGAACGTTTTCAACTTGTCATCATCACCTTGCTCGGTGTCCTTCTGTTGCCCCCTGTCGGTTGCTGTCACCAAGGTCCGCTTGTGTCGTGAGCTGCCGTTAGAAATGAAAGACTTCCTTTTGCCCAGCGAGTATTTGTTGTCCTAATAGATGTGGGGGTTTTTTCCAACGCCAACTTTTTTTTTTTTTTGTATCCCAGACAGCATCCGGATGTGGGCCACTTCAGGCAATGATGCGGCACTGACGGCCTTCTTCTGGCCCTGACAAAATGGATGTGAGCCTGAAGTGGCCCACATGTATAATAGCAAATATGGCCCAAATACGCCAAATCAAATGTGGACCCTTTTTTTTTTTTGGCAAAGATGCGGCGCTCTGGGCAACATGTGATCTGGATGTGACCCTGAAGTGGCCCGTGTGGTAAATGCTGAATATGGCCCAAATATCACAAAACAAATATGGGCCACCTTCAGCAAATATGTGGCACATGCGGCATTGCTATGGCTCGGTTCTGGCCAACGGGAGCGGACCGCCCAAGCGGCATCATTCCACGCGGTGTGTGGGCCGGATGAAAGTGTCGGGTGTGGGACGGGTCCGGGCCACAGCGGTTGTGCTATCCGGGCCGGCTGTCCCGCCTGGGTGCTGGTAATGCGTAGCACATCGCTCCAGGGAGAGCCTTGTAATGGAGCAGCTACTGCTGTGTGGGGTTTTAATGTCGGTCTGCATCTCCAGGGTTTAGTGTTTGGTGTGGCTTGATCCGTCTGTGTTGTGTGTGTTTAGTTCTGGATCTTTTGTGCCAGAGCCCAGCCATTCCCAGGATTAGTGAATGATTGAGTGGCCTTGTGGAAATAATCCTGATTTCATTTTACCGTGATAGCGGTAATATTTATTTATTTTTTCCCCGCTGGTGACCTCGTGCTCTCTCAGGTGGCTTGCCGGGCGTGCGATAGCCGGCGTTTTCCTGAGGTTTTCGTCACCGCCGTCGTGCAGAGTACTGGAATACAGGCGGGAGCGGGTGTTGCTCTTCATCTGACGGATTTGCTGGTTTAATAGCAAAAGGCTGGACGGTTGATGTGTACGTCTAGCTGCTTTCTGTTCACCGTGGCCTTCAGAGTTGACATGTAGCATCAGAGTCCTTTGAAGCTCTCTCTCTCTTATTCCCTCTTCCACTCCCCCCCCCTCTCTCTCTCTTATTCCCTCTTCCACTCCCCCCTCTCTCTCTCTCTTATTCCCTCTTCCACTCCCCCCCCCCTCTCTCTCTTATTCCCTCTTCCACTCCCCCCCTCTCTCTCTCTTATTCCCTCTTCCACTCCCCCCCCTCTCTCTTCCTCCCTCTCTCTCTCTCTCTCTTATTCCCTCTTCCACTCCCCCCCTCTCTCTCTCTTATTCCCTCTTCCACTCCCCCCCTCTCTCTCTTATTCCCTCTTCCACTCCCCCCCCTCTCTCTCTCTTATTCCCTCTTCCACTCCCCCCCTCTCTCTCTTATTCCCTCTTCCACT
This sequence comes from Lampris incognitus, assembly GCF_029633865.1. Lineage (NCBI taxonomy): Eukaryota > Metazoa > Chordata > Actinopteri > Lampriformes > Lampridae > Lampris > Lampris incognitus. Next base: position 7,062,960 of record NC_079212.1, on the reverse strand, counting down.
CCCCCCCTCTCTCTCTCTCTTATTCCCTCTTCCACTCCCCCCCTCTCTCTCTTATTCCCTCTTCCACCCCCCCCCCTCTCTCTCTCTTATTCCCTCTTCCACTCCCCCCTCTCTCTCTCTTATTCCCTCTTCCACTCCCCCCCCTCTCTCTCTTATTCCCTCTTCCACTCCCCCCCTCTCTCTCTCTTATTCCCTCTTCCACTCCCCCCCCTCTCTCTTATTCCCTCTTCCACCCCCCCTCTCTCTCTTATTCCCTTTTCCACTCTCCCTCTCTCTCTCTCTTATTCCCTCTTCCACTCTCCCTCTCTCTCTCTCTTATTCCCTTTTCCACTCTCCCTCTCTCTCTCTCTTATTCCCTCTTCCACTCCCCCTCTCTCTCTCTCTCTTATTCCCTCTTCCACTCCCCCCCCTCTCTCTCTTTCGTTCTCTCTTTCGTGTTCTCGCTCTCGCTTACTCCCTCTTCCTCTCTACCTCTCTCTTCCTCCCTCTCTCTCTTACTCCCTCTTCCTCTCTACCTCTCTCTTCCTCCCTCTCTCTCTCTCTCTCTTACTCCCTCTTCCTCTCTACCTCTCTCTCTTCCTACCTCTCTCTCTCTCTCTCTCCTACTCCCTCTTCCTCTCTACCTCTCTCTCTTCCTCCCTCTCTCTCTCTCTCTTATTCCCTCTTCCTCTTTCCCTCTCTCTGCCTCCCTCTCTCTCTCTCTCTTATTCCCTCTTCCTCTTTCCCTCTCTCTGCCTCCCTCTCTCTCTCTCTCATTCTCTGGTTTTTTCTCTCTCATTCTCGCTCTCTCCCTTCTTCTTCCCCTCCCTCTCTCTCTTCCTCTCTTTTCCCCCCTCTCTCTCTCTTCCTCCCTCCCTCTCTCTCATTCTTGCTGTCTCCCTTCCTCTCCTCTCTCTATTCCTCCCTCGCTCTCTCTCTCTCTCTGGGATCTGAACACCTATTGGCATACATCACACAACTGAGCTAAAAATAGATCCCATCATCCACAGTCCCCCCCCCCAGCACCTCCCCCTCTTCCCATTATTCCCCCTTCCTCAGCGCTTCTCCTCCCTTGTGTCTCAACCCCAACCCCTTCCCGTTATCCCAGGCCCGGTTGCGCGCGTGCACACACACACACACACACACACACACACACACACACCGACAGACAGTGAACACACACACACAAAGACGAGGCGTGATCTTTTTTTTTTTTTAGCCATCATATTTTTAAACGTGTCATCCCGCTCCTCAGCTGTTTGTGTTACCATGGTAACCGCAGGCTGTAAATGAGAATTACATGTTGAGTACATAATTATAAATACATACAGGCGTGCGCACGCGCACACACACACACACACACACACACACACACACACACACACACACACACACACACACACACACACACACACATTCCCACCTTAGGAGATGTGGGAGAGTGTGAAGAGCCCCCCACCCCTCATCCTCTCCTCCATTTCCAGTGTATTCTAATCCGAAATCTGCTCCGATAATGTTTCTCCATCTGTTTCATTATTCATTATCACCTCTCGCGCTCCCTCCCTCCCTCTCTCTCACTCCCTCTCACTCCCTCCCTCCGAATCGCTTTACGTCTTCCCTCACCCTCTCATTTAACCACAGCTGCACTGTATGTGTTTAATTACTGAGCAGCCCTAAATAAGCACGTGCCACTGTGTGTGTGTGTGTGTGTGTGTGTGTGTGTGTGTGTGTGTGAGACCCCCCTCCTACCTTTAACAGAAGGGGAAAGGAGGAGTTAAACTATTCTTTATCTGGCATCTGGCGTGGTTTCCACTTGGTGAGCCGTCTCTCATAGGGAACCTGTTGTGTGTCTAATTGGACTCGGTCTTAATTACCACAGTAAGACCGTCAGCCACATGCTAATGTCTGTTTTGGAGTCACGTGTGCATATCAAAAGTAATCTTTTGGCCTCAAACAATGTTTGCTTTTCGTACGTTCCTTGGAAATCTGTTATTGTTCTTTCCCGTTTTCGTTTCTCTTGGTTTTATTTATTCTTTTTTCCCATCCTGACTTTTTTTTTTTTTTTTACTGTTTGTGCACAAAAACAGATGCTTGCAGGGTTTTTGCAAGGGAGAGTGGCGGATTACTTTAAATTCCTAATACGTTCACAAATTTTGTGCTAATCCGGGCGTCCGGGTAGCGTGGCGGTCTGTTCCGTTGGCTACCAACACGGGGATCGCCAGTTCGAATCCCCGTGTTACCTCTGGCTTGGTCGGGTGTCCCTACAGACACAATTGGCCGTGTCTGTGGGTGGGAAGCTGGATGTGGGTATGTGTCCTGGTCACTGCAGTAGCGCCTCCTCTGGTCGGTCGGGGCGCCTGCTCGGAGGGGAAGGGAGGGGGAACTGGGGGAAATAGCGTGACCCCCCTCCCACGTGCTACGTCCCCCCTGGTGAAACTCCTCACTGTCAGGTGAAAAGAAGCGGCCGGCGACACCACATGTATTGGAGGAGGCATGTGGTAGTCTGCAGCCCTCCCCGGATCGGCAGAGGGGGCGAAGCAGCAACCGGAACGGCTCGGAAGGGTGGGGTGATCGGACGGGTACAATTTTCAATCGGGGGGAAAAGGGGTGGGGGTGGGGGTGGGGATTGTGCTAATCTCCCCCCAGAAATGGCAGGCAAGTTACGTGTTTGTATCCGAAATCTGATTTTGTGTGTCCGTTCCGTGAGTCCGTCCGTGTTTTCGGCACAGCACTTATCTCCGGGTCCAGCGTTGATGGAAATGTTCGGCTTGACTTTTTGCGTGAGGTTTGGCGGGTTGTGTACACGAGAGACAGATTGGACTCCTGATCTCGGGCCTCTGGTCCATTAGTGCTGATCCCCCCCTATTTGTTTTGTAAGTGCCTCTGTCTTGTGGCGAGCCGCGTCTCCTCTCTGCCTTTATAAGGAAGTGTGTGTGTGTGTGTGTGTGTGTGTGTGTGTGTGTGTGTGTGTGTGTGTGTGTGTGTGTGCACCTCCCTCACCACAGACTCCTCTGTGCTGATGATTGCAGTGGCCATTTCCCTCGGAGGCTCTCCCTGGATGAGTTCACACATCCGTTATCGGCCTCCTCCACAAAATCGATAAGCCTCTCCTCGGCTCCTTCGGAGAACGGGGCTGGCGTTGCTGCGGTTTCACCGCCGTGTGTGTGTGTGCGTGTGTGCGTGTGTGTGCGTGTGTGTTTGTGTGCGTGTGCGTGTGTGGTTCGGTGGACGTACATTAGCGTGCATGTCATGTGTTTTCTCCGTGTTGCCCGTCTGTTACGCTGTCCGAAATGTTGAGTCTTCGGCCCCGCACACAATAGAAACTGGCAGAGCAAAATGTATTCGCGTGTCCTTGCGGGACAGGAAGGTCCGCCACCAAAACCGCTTGGCTTGAACACGTTAATGAAGCAGGTCTACCATCTGGTCTTGCTTCAGGACTGACTGCAAACCAGGACGTATACCTTTGGTGTGGTAATTTATATTTTGCCAGAGCACAGTTGTGTACAATTAGATGATGTGACACTGCTAAAATATTAGCTTCCTCGGGGGGCATCCGGGTGGCGTGGCGGTCTATTCCGTTGCCTACCAACACAGGGATCGGCGGTTCGAATCCCCGTATTACCTCCGGCTTGGGTGGGCATCCCTGCAGACACAATTGGCCGTGTCTGCGGGTGGGCAGCCGGATGTGGATGTGTGTCCTGGTCGCTGCACTAGCGCCTCCTCTGGTCGGTCAGGGCGCCTGTTCAGGGGGGGTATAGCGTGATCCTCCCACGCGCTACGTCCCCCTGGTGAAACTCCTCACTGTCAGGTGAAAAGAAGCAGCTGGCGACACCACATGTATCAGGGGAGGCATGTGGTAGTCTGCAGCCCTCCCCGGATCGGCGGAGGGGGTGGGGCAGCGACCGGGACGGCTCGGAAGAGAGGGGTAATTGGCCAAGTACAAATGCTGAGTAAAAGGTTTTTATATATATATATATATATATATACAGTGAGACCAGAGACCTATGGACCCTAGTGGTAGATCCCTAACATTGAAGCTAACCTTCAATAAAGCAGTGAAACCCTGTTGCCATCGAGCTGGCGGATGATGAAGGTCTACGCGAGCCCTTTAGTGACCTCATCAGGTCCGGGCAGTAGCTTTACAATATCGGTCCACGCACCCAGTTGAATAAAACATCTAAGGACGCCACTCGTGATTCTGTGCCGCTGCCTCATTATTTAGAAGAAGGCTTGACAGAGGAAGGGACAGCGGGACGCAGCGCTGGACGGCGGGGGCGGCGGTGGTGGGGGGTGTAGATTGGGAGAAAGGCTGGGGTATGGGCACATGAAATATGCAGGAAACGTTGACAGAGTGCCATTGTTATTGCATGCAGCAGACAGGCGTTGGAAATGCCTGTCGTCCACATGATGGACCTGCGTGCACCGTCCCAAATTTACCCATCGATCACAGCTCGGCTCCTCCCGGAGTCACACTGTACTGATGGCATCTATTATGCATCAGCACAGACAAAGCAGATGAACAGACCGGATCACTCTGCTGTGGGTGAAGGAAAGAAAGGAGGCAAATGTGCACTCAAACACACACCAACACAAGCACAAAAACACACATGGTCCAACCCACGCACCATGCCCAGAAACATCACACCGTCATCTCTGGTCTCCTCTGCAATATGTGTGTCTTGTACATACACGGTTTCTTCCCATCTTGTGTTAGCAGGTTAACTCATTGTTATGAAAAGCTTTAACAAAGCACTTGATAGAGGGACACGTTGTAGATTAATACAGTCTGTTAAAGATGACTAACCCAACTCAGAATATTTACTCAAGTCAATCCCTTTCATCATTTCCTGCACGAGAGAAATTGCTGTGCGTTGTTTGTGTGTGTGTGTGTTTGTTTGTTCGTTGTGCACATTGTTGTGGTGTGGGAAGGTGGTGGCGCGAATTCATGTTTGCAGCAGCCTCACCCAGTACCGGTGTGGGAAAATGGCGGCGCGAACTTATGTCTGCGGCGGCCTCGCCCAGTACCGTCCATGCAGTGCCTTTGTCCACGTCTACATCTAAGTTTGTGTCTTCATTTGATGGCTGGATCGACTGGGGGAGCCTGGTCTGACGCCTCCTGTGGGCCCAGGGACCACGGCCCTGTCCGGAGCTGTGCCCGAAGAGGTAGCACCGAGGGCAGTCTGACAGGACGTGGAAGCGGGGCAGGCTAAGCTAACTGCTAGCCCATACAGACCGGCGGTTCTGATAACACCGAGGGCGGTCTGGCCGCAGCCTCGCCTTGCATTGACTGTGTTTTTCGTGGAGTGTGGAGAGGTGTGTCATCGGTGTCTGGCTGGGAGAGCTGGTGCCGGATCGACTGGGGGAGCCTGGTCTGCTGCGTCCGATGGGCCCAGGTACTGCGGCCCTGTCCGGAGCGGCGCCCGAAGAGGTATCACCAAGGGTAGTCTGACAGAACATCGAAGCGGGGCAGGCTAAGCTAGCTGCTAGCCCATGCAGACTGGCAGTTCCGATAACACCGAGGGCGGTCTGGCCGCGGCCTTGCCTGGCGTTGACTGTGTTTATAGTGTCATCATGTGGAGTGCGGGGAGGTGTGTCGGTGGTGTCTGGCTGGGAGAGCTGGCGCTGGATCGGCTGGGGGAGCTTGGTGTGCCACGTCCGGTGGGCCCAGGAACCAAGGCCCTGCCTGGAGCTGCGCCCGAAGAGGTAGCAGCAAGGGGGGTCTGACAGGACGCGGAAGCAGGGCAGGCTAAGCTAGCTGCTAGCCCATGCAGACCGGCAGTTCCGACAGTCATCCTGCCATTTGCTCTCTTGGACAGTGACTTTTTGTTTGTTTGTTTGTTTCGATATGTTGGATATAAGTGTTTTGTAGCTTTTTTGTAGTTTGGATGTGTGTTTTTGTCTTTGTGTTGCACTGCTGTGGGCCGGGGGAATCGATATTTCACTTCATTTCATGTGCGCACGTGCACGGAATGAAATGACGAACAAATGTTCCCGATTCCTGATTGTTGAGTATGTCGACACGAGTGTGTCTGAGCGCGCTTGACGCCATTAAAACAGTTGCCTGTGTCATTTCCCTTCAAGACCAAACCCGAACTCTCACTACGGGACTTAATTAATTTCACACCAATCAAATGGAGGAAGAAAAGTGTGGGCCAAGTGTGCCGAGGCAGATTTACTCAGTGTGAGCCTGAACTCCACAATAAGGACCCACTCAGTGTTGACTAATGTTATTTACTGGTTCTGCCAGCCAGCGTGTTCACCAGAAGTCATATGGATCCCAGCAGTAGGCTACTGTTCCAAGCAAATACCCCCTACCTTCATGCCAATCTGCTCGGAAAGCAATAACATAATCTATACTTGTGTGTGTGTGTGATTTGCCGTGGTCTAATCCCAGCATTGGATGCTGGATGTTCTGTATTGCGTTTGCAGCCAGTCTCACATATCCAGATCTGTTTCCACACTACGTTTTAAGAGAAAGGTCTGGAAGATCCCTTTACCGTTCTGGATTTTTTTTGGGGGGGGGGGGCTGTTTCGGTTGTTCGTGTTTCTTAAACCAATCAGATTTCATCGAAGGCGGGCTGAAGCGGTGCCACGCTCACCGCGTCCCATTCATAACATTACCTCGGGGAGTGCTATGGCGGAACATTTTACAGATGGCGAGAGGCGAGCCCTGGCATATGGATCAGTTACCTCAAAAGTCGATTACAAGATGTTTTACTGATTAAAAACAACATAAACAGAACTGGAAAACCCCGAGAGGTAAAGCCTGATGACATATTGGCTCTGGAGAAGCTCACTGGACTGGTTAAAATAACGTATTTGCTTATAGTGGGTGGCAAACACGCCAGAGTGCCCTTTCTGGGTGGCAAAGTGTCCAAATATTCTTCGGCTGAATGGGCCAAGCAGGCCTGCTCAACCGCACAGACCAAATCCTTAACTTAAGTGTTCTGTAATTGGGCGGCCCGGCGGTCAAGTGGTTAGCGCTGTCGCCTCACAGCAAGAAGTTCGAACCCCGGGGTAGTCCAACCTCGGGGGTCATCCCAGGTCGTCCTCTGTGTGGAGTTTGCATGTTCTCCCCGTGTCTGTGGCGGGTTTTCTCCGGGTGCTCCGGTTTCCCCCGCCATCAAAAAGGAAACATGCATGTTAGGGTTAATACTCCTGTCTGTGGGCCCCTGAGCAAGGCAGTGGGAAAAGAACGAGTTGGTCCCCGGGCGCAGCATGAGGGCGGCAGCCCGCTGCTCCTAGCCACACAGATCACAGCTAGGATGGGTTAATTTGCAGTAACTGAATTTCCCCAAGGGGGTTAATAAAGGAAACTTAATTAATTGATGACTAATGTGGCTTGCTAGCTTGAGTGCTTGTCATTGTTGTTGCCCACAGGAGGGGGGGGGCTGTGAAATCACAAACAAGGAGGCAAAAGGAAGTAAAATACTGGCAGAAATGTTCAGCACCGACGAGAAGCGTACTCCGGCAGCCCACAGTCGTCCTAATCACCCCCCCCCCCCGCCGTTTAATTGGCTCAGTGATTCCTCCCTCTCCGCCTCAAGCTGATGTGTGGTGGAGCGTTCCGGTGCAAAATGGCTGCCGTGCATCACCCAGGTGGCGCTACGCATTGGAGGGTGGTTGAGGTGAGTTTACCCCCTTCGCTGTGAAGAAGTGCTTTGGGTGTCTAGATAAAGCCCTATATAAATGTAATCCATTTACTCTGCACCTCATCCTCCTTTTTCTCCCCCTCCTTACTCCTCTCTTTACCCGAGACCTTTAACGCTATCCTCGCTGTTCCTGTATTTTTTTTCCGAGTCTTCCTCGTAAACAAACACAGGTTCGTTGTGCAGACGAAGAGCGTGTTGGTAGTTTCCACCGACCGCGGTGACAAAAGTGAGAAGATGTTGAGAAAATCCCGATTTTTGACGTTTGGGCTGTAATGTTTGGTGAGGAGCGCTCAAAATAATGAAATGTTGGATTTACTTAAAAATGTTGTGTCAAGGGGCGGCACGGTGGCGCAGTGGTTAGCGCGGTCGCCTCACAGCAAGAAGGTCCTGGGTTCGAGCCCCGGGGTAGTCCGGCCTTGGGGGTCGTCCTAGGTCGTCCACTGTGTGGAGTTTGCATGTTCTCCCTGTGTCTGTGTGGGTTTCCTCCGGGTGCTGTAGTTTCCTCCCACAGTCCAAAGACATGTAGGTCAGGTGTATCAGCCATACTAAATTGTTTGTATGTGTGTGTGTGTGTGTGGGCCCTGTGGTGGACTGGCGGTCTATCCGGGGTGTTTCCCTGCATGCCGGCCAATGACTGCTGGGATAGGCTCCAGCATCCCCGCGACCCTAATTAGGATAGACGGCTTGGATAATGGATGGACTGCGTGCAGTGTCAAGTGGCGCCATGCGTGTAAGTTGTGATTTGCTCGTTTTAATTTTCCGTGAGTACATATTAACCAATCAGGTTCCTTAGAAGTACACTTCCTTGTGGAACCACGTGGTATAAAATGTCGATGTAAACCCAACATTCTGTTGAGTGAAGTAGTATTTTGTTCTGGTACTTTGCTCGGTAGCGCTCCTAGTGGCCAAAAACCCCGCAGTACATCTTTAACTTGTTTATCTGTTCAACATCCGATACTTCCTCGTAGCCAAACCTACCGCTCCTTTTTTCCCCTTATCCTTATGTCTCCCTCCCCGCCCTCATGTTCCTGTCCGCCTCGCAGTGCTGAAGGACTGTCACTTCGCTCCCTGAAAATCTGCATAGGGCTGCGAAGGAGGAAGAGGACAGAGAGAAAGAGTGGCAGCTAGATAAAGACACAGAGCGGGGTAGACAAGGCTGCATAATAACCCAGAGACGGGTTGTATAATCAATCTGTCCGTCTCTCACCTTCACCACCGCTGCAGGTGGCCAGGGGTCGAAACAACAGCGCTTTGATTGGTACCGACTTGTCACGGCGAAGTCATTTGGAGGAGCAGGTTTGGGGGAGGAGTGGCTGTGGACAGCCTACTAACACAATCTTGTAGATTGACGGGAGGGGGGCTGACTGTGACCCTTGACCCCCCCCCCTCCCATGAGCCCATGCAGAGAGAAAAGGAGAGCCAGGCGTGGAGGACTATTTTTGGTTTCATAATTGTCTTCAGTGTTGGGAAGTCGTGGAGGGGCGGGTGGGATCCTGCAGCTCATAGGGCCGAGGAACAGAGGTGGGGTAGGATGGAGAGTATGCAGCAGCATACGTTTTAAGTCAACAGAAATGTGGATTCATCCATTTTGTGACCTCCTCCCAATAAATCCCTACAAAAAGACCTCCGCCCGAGGAAGGCAAGTCACGTTACAGTGATGTGGCTTAACAGGAAAAGATCCCAGTTTTTCAACGTTATCCCTGATGCAGGGATAACGGCCCATTAGCAACCATAATACTGAGCAGTCTTCAGTGTGTCCCTGAGAGGCCGCCGAAATTGTATTCGCCGGTGACCACACTGATGGACAATCATGAGCAATGAACTTCCTGGTTTGCCAAAAGGCTGCACATATGCAAATAACAGCGCTACATTATACAGCTCCCCCCCAAGCAGGTGCCCCAACTGACAGACCAGAGGAGGCGCTACTGCAGCGACCAGGAGACACCCACATCCGGCTTCCCACCCGCAGACAAGGCTGTCCACAGGGACGCCCAACCAAGCCGGAGGCAACACAGGGATTCGAACCGGCGATCCCCGTGTTGGCAGGCATCGGAATAGACCGCCACGCCAGCCGGACGCCCCTTGTTTGCATTTTCTCACACGGATGTATGAAGCGTTATTCACATTTCCCCGAACATTGCAGCCCGCCGAAGTAAGCTTTTACGTTCACAGATTGTCATCCAGTGATGTCACCAGCAGGCATAATTTCGCAGAAGACGTCTCGGTATTATAGCAGCTAATGTGGCGTTATCCTTATGAGATAATGTTGAAAATCATGATTATTTCCCGGTCCCCTTAATGTTCATTACAGCGAACTGTCAACACGGACTTGTGCATTTGCCTGGCTGAATTACTCACAGGTTCAGCCGCATCAGCAGACAGCCATTTCTTTCTATATATATTATGCTTCACAGTACTGTACCTCCCTCTCGCTCCTCTCTCTCTCTCTCTGCTCCGTGATTCTTGGGCATAAAAGATGGAGAGTGTCGTAGGTGGGAGAGTTGTGTAAGTGAGGAGGCGCGCAGCGAGATGGTAGGTCAAGTAGCCCCGATTATGTAAAAAGAGTCAGAGAGGGCTGGAAACAACATCTCTACCTTTTGGAGAGATGAGACCGGGGCGGGGGGGAGACATGGCACTGTGTGGGATTCTCGTTTCACCGCGGAAGACTCTGCCTCCCCAGATCCACTAACTCGCACCCGTCACTCTCTAAACACCTCATTTGCGTCTCTTAATCTAGTGTCCCGTTTCCTTATTCTTACCTCCAGACCCTCCAATACCGCGCTCTTATCTAGTTCTTCGCCGAAAAATCCCTTGCCACCCCTCGATGTGTTTATTTATACAGCACCTTTTAAAACAAAGTTGAGAAGTGCCGCACAAGATGCAGATACAGAAAAATAAACAACATCAGACATCAAAGAAGGTTGGATCAGTTCATCTGGATACAACGTTTATTGACAGATCTTCTGTTTATCTGTAAATAAACATTGTATCCAGACGAACTGATCCAACCTTCTTTGATTATTGAGCATGCATCAAGACAAACAACATACATATACAGTTATATACAGAAAATATATAGTATACTATATATATATATATATATATATATATATATATATATATATATATATATATATATATATATATATATATATATATATATATATAGGACGACACAGTGGCGCAGTGGTTAGCGCAGTCGCCTCACAGAAATAAGGTCCTGGGTTCGAGCCCCGGGGTAGTCCAACCTTGGGGGTCGTCCCGGTTCGTCCTTTGTGTGGAGTTTGCATGTTCTCCCCGTGTCTGCGTGGGTTTCCTCCGGGTGCTCCGGTTTCCTCCCACAGTCCAAAGACATGTAGGTCAGGTGAATTGGCCGTACTACATTGTCCCTAGGTTTGAATGTGTGTGTGCCCTGTGATGGCCTGTCCAGGGTGTCTCCCCGCCTGCCGCCCAATGACTGCTGGGATAGGCTCCACCCACGACCCTGAGAACAGGATAAGCAGTTCAGGTAATGGATGGATGGATAAATATATAGTATAAAATGTGTCCCACAGTCCATCCATCCCCCTTTTCACGTAAAAAGGAAGACAGAAAACTGTTGTGAGACACACTTCTCTTCTTCTTCTACGACAAAACTTTACCGCAGTTTGTTAGCCGTCGCTGGTGTTCAATGAGTGCGAACTACATTACAAATAATGTTTTCATGGTCGTGAAAATTTAATTTAAACTAACCGAATGAATTACTTGTGTGTATTCAGCTTCCGTAATCCTCTTAAACACTCGGGAAGAATTGCTCATTATTTAAATGCATTGTGGGTCTGTCTGCGTAGCATCTCCACTGGTTCACTTTTCCAAGCAGTTCTGCAAACTTCCAGCATTGAGTTTTTTTTTCCCTTTAATCTGGGATCAGCTCGTGTATACAAGGCTGATTTAGCCTCGAGGTGTTAGCTGCTTCAACAGCAGGACGGACAGCTGTTCGGCCCCAAGGACCAAACAGGACAGACAGACAGACAGACATAAATAGACAGAAAGACCGATAAATAGACAGACAGACAGACAGACAGACAGACAGACAGACAGACAGACAGAGAAATAGACAGGCAGACAGACAGACAGCTATATAGACAGGCATAGACTGGATAAGGCGATATGACAAACGGAATAACACACACATAGACGACTATGGTTAAGCATCCTATTACTACTATTACTATTACTATTACTCAGTGCTATGACCAGGATCAATGTATTAGTGGCATCCATATTGTAAAAAACTGACATACAGGGCGTCCGGGCAGCGTGGCGGTCCATTCCGTTGCCTACCAACACGGGGATCGCCGGTTCGAATCCCCATGTTACCTCCAGCTTGGTTGGGCGTCCCTCCAGACACAATTTCCTGTGTCTGCGGGTGGTAAGCCGGATCTGGTGGCTGCACTAGCGCCTCCTCTGGTCGGTCTGGGTCTGTTCGGGGGGAATAGCGTGATCCTCCCACGCGCTACTTCCCCCTGGTGAAACTCCTCACTGTCAGGTGAAAAGAAGCGGCTGGTGACTCCACATGTATATGGGAGGAGGCATGCGGTAGTCTGCAGCCCTCCCCAGATCGGGCAGAGGGGGTGGAGCAGAGACGGGACGGCTCGGAAGAGTGGGGTAATTGTCCGGATACAATTGGGGAGAAAAGGGGGGGGGGGGAATTACACCACTGTTCCGAGCCGTCCCGGTCGCTGCTCCAACCCCTCTGCTGATCCGGCGAGGGCTGCAGACTACCAGCTGCTTCTTTTCACCTGACAGTGAGGCCTTTCACCAGGGGGCTGTAGTGCGTGGGAGGATCCCCCCCCCAAATAGGTGCCCTGATCAACCAGAGGAGGCACTAGTGCAGCGACCAGGACACAGACCCACAGCCGGCTCCCCACCCAAAGACACGGCCAATTGTGTCTCTGGGGACGCCCGATCAAGCTAGCGGTAACACGGGGATTCGAACCAGCGATCCCCATGTTGGTAGGCAACGGAACAGACCGCCGTGCTACCTGGACACCCCCTGTTTCATTCTCTTATAACAATCCGTTAATGTCCGTTCTTTTTTTTCTTTTTCTTTTTTTCAGTCCCCTCTCAAAACTTTAATATTAGAACAAGACACCGTGTTCTTCACATCTCATGTTACTCAACAGTGAACTTGTGTTTGCACGTCTCCTTCGGTCTAGCTAATTCTGACTTTCATTTCTTAAGTGCAGGGGCGGCACAGTGGCGCAGTGGTTAGCGCGGTCGCCTCACAGCAAGAAGGTCCTGGGTTCGAGCCCCGGGGTAGTCCAACCTTGGGGGTCGTCCCGGGTCGTCCTCTGTGTGGAGTTTGCATGTTCTCCCCGTGTCTGTGTGGGTTTCCTCCGGGTGCTCCGGTTTCCTCCCACAGTCCAAAGACATGTAGGTCAGGTGAATGGGCTGTACTAAATTGTCCCTAGGTGTGAATGTGTGTGTGTGTGTGTGTGTGTGTGTGTGTGTGTGTGTGTGTGTGTGTGGGCCCTGTGATGGCCTGGCAGCCTGTCCAGGGTGTCTCCCCGCCTGCCACCCAATGACTGCTGGGATAGACCGCAGCATCCCTGCGACCCTGAGAGCAGGATAAGCAGTTTGGATAATGGATGGATGGATTATACACAAGACGGACTCAATGTTCTTCACATAAAAAATAAATAAATAAAAAAACATACACAATAAAAAGGGCTTTAACAAGTCATTCATAAAAAGACGTTCAAATGAAAGAATAAAATCGAGATGTAATGCAGGGTTTACAACTTGGCAGAAGTCAAAGTGCAAGGTTTGCCGCTGAGCAGAAAGCAGTGGTCGACATAAAGGTTTTTAATATGGATTTAAAAGTAGTTTATATTAATCGCATACAGGGTGGTTGGAGGTTACGTGTGGGTTCAAGGTGAGGTAGTGATGAACAATGTCTCATACAGATGCTGAAGGGTGTCTTGGGCGTGATATAATGATGCTTTCGTCAATATCTGATGGTGTAGGGTGAGAGTGGGCTCAAACTGTCCTCCACAGCACAGACCCGAACATTGTTCAACACGGTACAAGACGCTGCACACCGTAAAAACTGCGTGTCGGCCGGGGGCCAGGTCCAGCCCTCAGGGTGTTTACTGCTTCCTTTTTTCACTATTATTTCCTGTTCGCCTGTACCCCGGGTCATCACAAGTCGATCATGAGCACCCCCAAATTTAGGCCGTTTGGTCTCAAGGGGCCCAACCCCCTCCCCTTTTTTGGGGGGGTGGGGGGTGGCAGCCCTAGTTTCTGGTAAAATTATGTAAAAGCAAATATTAAAGTACTACAATTGCATAAATAATCATACAAGTATGACATTTGTAAGAGTATCAGTGAAACAAAGGATAAATTAGCAAAATAAGATTCTTGGGCTGGTTGCCGTTCCGTTTTAAAATATCATTCACAACATCCCCAAAAAGGCAAAAAAAAATGACTGTCGGCTTCACAAATTCTTATCAAATATGATTATTTCCTGCAAATAAGTATCAAAGTCCCTGGTGTCTGCCTCGTAACCGCCTCAAAATCAGTTTCCTGTTTGGTTTCGTCGTTGGCATGCTCAAAGAAAAGAGCTTGCAACAGAAGAACTATAGGGCCAAAGTGCATGTATGAGGACTCGTATCAGAATCAGAATCATGTTTATTCGGGGCGTCTGGGTGGTGTAGCGGTCCATTCCGTTGCCTACCAACACGGGGATCCCGGTTCAAATCCCCATGTTGCCTCCGGCTTAGTCGGGCGTTCCTACAGACACAATTGGCCATGTCTGTGGGTGGGAAGCTGGATATGGGTGTGTGTCCTGGTCGCTGCACTAGCGCCTCCTCTGGTCAGTTGGGGTGCCTGTTCGGGGCGGGACTGGAGGGAATAGCGTGATCCTCCCACGCACTACGTCCCCCTGGTGAAACTCCTCACTGTCAGGTGAAAAGAAACGGTTTGGAGTAGGCACGTGGTAGTCTGCAGCCCTCCCCGGATTGGCAGAGGGGGTGGAGCAGCGACCGGGCAGCTCGGAAGAGTGGAGTAATTGGCTGGATACGATTGGGGAGAAAAAGGGGGGGGGATCCAAAAAAAAAAAAAGATTCATGATTCTTGGCCATGTAGGTTTGCATGGAATTTGACTCTGGTTTTATGACTCTCAGTGTACTTAACATAGAATAATAACACTACAACATAACACTCTTCAGATGTATACACAAGGACTGACTTATACAGGTGAAATAAGAGGTGATAAAGTGCAGTGGTGCAGAGAATTTATCAGAGACGCTGAAATAGATGTCAGCAGGTTACTTACATACATGCCTGAGGTAGATGGACATGACAGAGTGTACCAATATACGTAGAATGTACAGTACAGTATATACAACATGTACGGTACAGTATATACAACATGTACAGTGCAGTATATACAACATGTACAGTACAGTATATACACCATGGTTGGATTTATTTGACAGTGTTAAACGTTCATTTGAATGACAGCCCACGGGAAAAAACTGTTTTTATATGTGGTTGTTTTTGGGTACAGTGCTCTGTAGCGCCTACCAGAGGGGAGGAGTTGGAACAGGTTGTGACCAGGGTGTGATGGGTCAGCAGTGATGTTGCCTGCCCGTTTCCTGACTCTGGCGGCGTGTAAGTACTGAGTGGAGGGCAGGCTGGCACCAGTGGTTTTCTCTGCAGGATTAACTGTCCATTCTAGTCTGTCCCTGTCCTGTTTGGTGGCCGATCCATACCAGACAGTGATGGATGTGCAAAGGACAGACTGGATTTGAAAGACATCATGTTCTATCCATCCACCCATTATCTTAACCGCTTATCCTGCTCTCAGGGTTGCGGGGATGCTGGAGCCTATTTCAGCAGTCATTGGGCGGCAGGCGAGGAGGGCGGCATCATGCTCTAGATTGTGAAATGTGTTCAATTAGTATGGGGCTCAAACATGAAGGAAACATTTTGGTTCTCATCTTCAGTAAGTCATCTTTGAGTCACATTAACAAGGCTATGCTCAATGTTACAACTATGAAAATCCCCCACATACCTTTTATGTCATATCAACTACATCTTTGTAAAATTGTAGACCTGTGGGCCAAACTTTATGGGAGCTAGTAAGTTTTTAGTTTGTGGTGTCACTGGCATCCCCAAACCGGCATTTTGAGAGTATCTGATTTCTGTATCGTGACGTATTTCCGAGAGAAACAGGATAGACGGGTGGGCATAATGTTGGGAGGAATTTGATTTGAATGTTGAATAGTGGGCATGTTGCTAGCTAGCTAACTAATGAAGCTGAGCTGTGTGCTGC
Source organism: Lampris incognitus (assembly GCF_029633865.1). Lineage (NCBI taxonomy): Eukaryota > Metazoa > Chordata > Actinopteri > Lampriformes > Lampridae > Lampris > Lampris incognitus. Next base: position 7,047,009 of record NC_079212.1, on the reverse strand, counting down.
TAAAAGTTGAAGGCTGATTGATGGGTGGATGTCATGATATTATTGGTTGGTTCAAGCCTACGTAAGTAAGCGTCATATTTTGTTTGACAGGAAGAAAACATGATTGGATTTTGATTTTTTTTAAAAACAAAATAAATTTATTTTTTTAATCTTTTTTGGCTTATATTGTTAAATAGATGCACAGTATGACGGGGAATGTGGTATAAAAGGGTTAAAAAGGCATTTTTCATTTCATCTCGACTTTAACCCTGATTCCGGTGCACTGCTGATCCAGTGAAATCTTAACAGGTGGCTCATCATCATATGCATAATTTTCATCCTCTTCCTCATCATCCATATTTGTATGGATTTCTAGCCACTGTGTTTGTATTCTTACAATGAATTTGTTCTCTGCATTTAACCCATCCTATTATATAGGAGCAGTGCACAGCTGCAGTGCCCGGGGACCAACTCCAGTTTTTCTTTCCATTGCCTACAATTTCATCAACTAGGTCATCCTTGTCTGTCCCCTCTTGAGCCAAGACATCAACGAGGGCTTTGGCGATGAAGTCACCCTCGAATCAAAGTGGTTCTAACTTGCTATTTTTAGAGTTGACATGAAACCCATGGTCAAGAGGGGATGGGATTTCTGGGTAGTGTTCATAAGCCCTTTTCCAGATGCATACGTGGAAGTTTACTCTTTTCATGTGCTGCAAGAGGACCCTCTTGCAAGGTGGAGAGGTTGAAAGGTCAATGGAGAGACCTGGTCAAAGCTGAAGGCTTGAGCCACAAATTTTCTCGACCATAATCTCTCGTGCATCATCAACTTGCTTGACTCGAGGACCAAAGCCATAGAGGCAACAGGTGAACTCTACAGCACCACTGGGCGCAAGCTTATCATCAAGCTCCCAAGAGTTCTCCACTGCAGCAGAGATCTGCATGAACTTTGAATTCTGATTCAGAAGCTTGATCGGTCGCACCTTTGCTTTGCCTTTGAATGCTGAACTGCAGTCGGCACCAGTGAAGGCATGCAAGGCCAGCGGAGCTGAAATGTGTTCTTGTGAATAATTTTCAGCCAACTGGTTGATATACTAGATCAGCTTATCTCCCATGTCAAAGATGATGTCAACTGTTAATGGTTTGGCATAATAAAGGAACATGAAGAAATTGTCAGTCTTTTGCTCTGAATCTGACAGTTTTAATGCGAGGCATTTTTGACGGTGAGGACTATCAGAGTGCATCTTCAACGGTCTGCCTGCTGCAGCTGAAACCGTATTCAGCACATTCACTTACGTTGACCATCATTATTCACCAAAAATCAGCTGAGAGGGATCGTAGAGGTTGTGGTGAACGGTTTATAGATAACGGTCTGAATGTTTATCGACCTGCAGATTGGAGAGCTTTCCTCACAAGTGATGAAAACAAGGAATCACTCATTCATTTACTTCTCAAACACTGGAGCTCTCCAGTTGTGATGGAAGAGCTCCTCCGAAGGCCTGTCATCTTCATAGAGTTCATAGAGGCTGTTCAAGCGCTCAAGACGGACTCTCACACTGGGGTGATGTCAAAAAGAAGTTCTACTAGAGATCTGTTCAAACCATTAAGAAACTGATATGAGGCAGATCATATACTTCAAGGATATCCAAACAAAACTGATTCTCATAGTTGTAACGCTGAGCATGGCCTCATGCTCAGCGTTACAAGACCAAAAAGATAATTTTTCCTAAATGTTTGGGCTGATTTCATGAAGGTTGTCTTTTAGCCCCATACTAAATGAGCACATTTTCACAAACTAGAGCATGATGCCTTTCAAATGAGTCCACATGCGTGTATTTTGGCTTTACAGGTCTTCTGTTACAAGCTCTTTTATTGGGGTGTGCCTGCGACAAAATAAAAAACAAACAAACGGGGATTTTAAAGGGTTTAAAAGGTGGACACCAGGGACTTTGATGCTTCCTTCTCTTGGCCTTTTTTTTTTTTTAAAGATTTTTCTCCCCAATTGTACTTGGCCAATTACCCCCCTCTGCTGATCCGGGGAGGGCTGCAGACTACCACATGCCTCCTCCGATACATGTGGAGTCACCGGCCGCTTCTTTTCACCTGACAGTGTGGAATTTCACCAGGGGGGCGTAGCGCGTGGGAGGATCACGCTGTTCCCCCCAGTCCCCCCCCGAACAGGTGCCCCGACCGACCAGAGGAGGTGCTAGTACAACGACCAGGACACATACCCACATCCGGCTTCCCTCCCGCAGACTCGGCCAATTGTGTCTGTAGGGACGCCCGACCAAGCCGGAAGTAACACTGGGATTCGAACCAGCGATCCCCGTGTTGGTAGGCAACGGAATAGACCGCTATGCTACCCGGAGTACCGTCTTTGACTTTTTCTGTTGTTGTTTCTCCCTTTGGCTGTATTTAGTGTATTTATCTAGGTGTGTTAAGTACTTAGGTGCACGTTGATTTGCAGTATTCCCAACTATTGACGCTCGGCTTCTTGATCACCTGGTAGTCGTGCTAGTCTGTATTGTAACGCTACACTACCTGAGTGTATTGGTTTGGACAAGCTGCCTGTGCATATACAATGTAAAAATACTTTGAATACCATTTAAAAGCATTTTGTTCCCTACTGTAGTACTGCTTTTTCATGTTCCTCACTTGAGATAGCAGTAGTAGCAGCACATAAGAGCATATTGGTAGATGCATGAAATATGCCTACCCCCTTCTCGAAGGCTGGTAACCAAGCATTCTGTTTTCGCTGATCTGAGGTGTAGTGAAGAATTTCAGCCACGGCAAGTGTAATTTTCAAGACAGAAAGGTCGTCTTGGGCTCAAATTGAAGTTTGTGGACTTGAAACGTTTTCTATATACAAGTGAGGCAGCGGTAGTCACCATAAAGTGCAGGAAATAATGATTTTTGATGAGAATTTGTCGAGCAGACAGTCTTTTTTTTTTCCTCCTGTCTTTTTGGAGATGTTGTGGATGATGCTTCAAAACAGAATGGCAGCAAGCCCCGGAATCTCGTTTTACTCATTCATCCTTTGTTTCAGGATACTCCCTAGCAAAGTTCATACTTGTATGACTATCTGTACAATTCCATCCGTCCATTATCTGAACCGCTTATCCTGCTCTCAGGGTTGCGGAATGCTGGAGCCCATCCCAGCAGTCATTGGGCGGCAGGCGGGGAGACGCCCTGGACAGGCCGCCGGGCCGTCGCACAGGGCCGATACACATTTGGATATATGGACGAGGAATTCTTGGAACAACTATATAAAAATGCTGCTAATTACAAAGCGTCATTGGGGCGAATGTGCGAAAAGGTTTGTGTGTCCTGGCTATCTTAACAATTCAAGGATCGTCGATTTTGATCGATCCCCCCCCCCCTTAAAAACAAACTGCAAATGGCGAAGGAATTCTTCCGACGGGATTTATACAATTGTAGTACCTTGACATTTGCATTTATATAATTTCGCCAGAGACATGTCCCCAAAAAAAAAGAGGGGGGGGTTTGGAGCCCTTGAGACCAAACGGCCCCGAGTTGGGGGGTGCTGGTTATCAACTCGTGATGGCCCGAGGTACAGGCTAACAGGAGGCAATAGTGAAAAAAGGAAGCAGAAAGCATCCTGAGGGCTGACGCAGCATCACCTCCGTACAATACAAGATGCGGTACGCGGCTACACAGAAGGAGACAACCTGAGGGAGGTGCCGTACTCCGCACCTCCCCCTCTTTTTTAGGTTTCCGCTGCAGCCGTTCGGTGTTCATATGAATTCTGTTGATGCACCGTCGCTCCCGGCTGAATATCTCTGCCTCGGCAAATTTTCCTCTGTACATTTTTTTTTTTTTTGAACACCCAGACACATGCTAATCACTGCAAGCCCTCATCACCAGTTATGGCACCTCCTCCTACTAAAAAGGCCACTGTGGAGGGCTTTGTGACTGTAACGTCTCCGCTTTCATCGCCGCTCCCCGACACCGCTGGACGCCAGAGAGCTTTGCAGGGAATTAGCCTATTATACCGGGGCAGTGTGTTTCACATTCACCATAGATGCCTGTGTGTGTGTGTGTGTGTGTGTGTGTGTGTGTGTTTGTTTGTTATTGGGGGCGGTTGGAAGAGTATAAGCCATCCGCTAACATCCCCGGTGCTGTCCCACCTATTAAGTAAGTTGATCCAGTGTTGCCTCAAAGAGCGGGGGGAGTCAAGAGGTGGGTGGAGGAGGGAATGAATAAAACAAGTGAAAGAGTGGGATAAACGGGAGGAAGATGAGCGGGGGGGGGGGTGGAAACGTGGCTGGATTGGAAATTGGCGATACGAAGGAAAAAGAAGGGAGCGGGTGGATGGATTTGGGCAGTAAAGACAAAAACGTCGATGAGGGATTCTGAGGCGGGAGAAAGAAAGGGGTGGGGAAGATAGGGAAACGTGATAGTTTAGATGAACGAAAGGATGGACAATAATTTCCCGGTAGTGAGAGATCTGTGAAAGGTGGAAGAAAGGGGGAGATTTATGAGGCTTGAGAATAAAACTTGAAGTCACATTTATACGCAGGCTCAGAAAGATGGATGGATGGATGGATGATTGAATGGATGGATGATATATGGATGTATGGATTAGAGAATAGTTTGATGGATAATGATGGATGGATTAGTGAAAGGTTCGCTATAGGGATGGTTGGATGGATAGATGGACTGATTGGTCAAATGGTATGATGGATGGATGATGTGTATATGTATGTGTATATGGGCAGATTGGAGAATGGTTCAATAGATAATGGATGGATGAACGAATGGTTTGATGTATGTATGTATGTTGGGATGGATTAGAAGATGGTTCAATAGATAATGATGGATGGATTAGTGAAATGATGGATGGACTGGTGGATTAGTGAGTGGGTTTGATGGACGGATGATGTATTATGGATGGATGGATTATTGAATGGTTCGACGGATGGATTATTGATGATGGCTGGGTGTGATGGATGGATTATTGAATGGTTCGACGGATGGATTATTGATGATGGCTGGGTGGATGGATGGATTATTGAATGGTTCGATGGATGGATTATTGATGATGGCTGCGTGGATGGGTGGATTATTGAATGGTTCGATGGATGGATTATTGATGATGGATGGATTATTGAATGGTTTGATGGCTGGGATGGATGAATGGGTGGATGGATTATTGAATGGCTCGATGGATGGATGGGTGGATGGAGCTCAGTTTAGAGGTGGAGAGGCCGGTTAGTTGCTTGTCTGTAGTTGGCTGAGAGTGGTTGGTTTGGTACAACCGCTCTCGTGCCCATCAGCATCCACCAGCACATTAAGATGCCTTTGAGCAAGGCACCGATGCCCAAATTCTCCCTCGTGTTCTCTGACCAATCCCGTCTGCTGACCTCTCTGATGAAATCTGAGTGATCTAATGTAATCTCATTGTGTTGGTGTGTCGTGTGTGTGTGTGTGTGTGTGTGTGTGTGTGTGTGTGTGTGTGTGTGTGTTGAGAAACTATTCCAGAACGACAGATTCTCCCACATCATATTACTGATCATGTCCACGGAAGACTGACAGATGAAAGAGCGAAGTGAACGGAG
>NC_079212.1:7036454-7038954 GCF_029633865.1 Lampris incognitus | reverse complement strand
ACTCTCTCCCCCCCCTCTCGCTCCCCCCGCTCTCTCTCTCCCCCCTCTCTCTATCTCTCCTCCTTTATCTCTCCCCTCTCTCTATCTCTCCTCCTTTATCTCTCTCTCCCCTCCCCCTATCTCTCTCTCCTTTACCCCTCTCTATCTCTCTCCCCCCTTTCTCCCTCCCCTCTCTCTATCTCTCTACCCCTCTCTCTCTCTCACCCCCTCTTGCTCTCCCCCCTCTCTCTATCTCACCCCTCTCCTCTCTCTATCTCTCTCCCCCCTCTCTCTCTCCCCCCCTCGTGCTCTCCCCCCCTCTCTCTATCTCGCTCCCTCCCCTCTCTCTATCTCTCTCCCCCCTCTCTCCCTCCCCTCTCTCTCTCTCTACCCCCTCTCTCTCTCACCCCCTCGTGCCCACCCCCCTCTCTATCTCACTCCTCTCCTCTCTCTATCTCTCTCCCCCCTCTCTCTCTCACCCCCTCGTGCTCTCCCCCCCCCTCTCTCTATCTCGCTCCCTCCCCTCTCTCTATCTCTCTCCCCCCTCTCTCCCTCCCCTCTCTCTATCTCTCTACCCCCTTTCTCTCACCCCCTCGTGCTCCCCCCCCCCTCTCTCTATCTCGTTCCCTCTCCTCTCTCTATCTCTCTCCCTCTCTCTATCTCTCTCCCCCTCGCGCTCTCTCCCCCCCTCTCTCTTTATCTCTCTCCTGTCCTCTCTCTATCTCTCTCCCTCTCTCTCCCCCCTCTCTCTATCTCTCTCCCCCTCTCTCCCCCTCTCTCCACCCCCTCCCCTTTCTCTCCCCCCTCTCTCTATCTCTTCCCCTCCCCTTCTCTCTCCCTCTCTCTCCCCCCTCTCTCCCTCTCTCTCCCCCTCTCTCCCCTCTCTCTATCTCTCCCCCCCTCTCTCCACCCCCCTCCCCTTTCTCTCCCCTCTCTCTCTATCTCTTCCCCTCCCCTTCTCTCTCTCCGCCCCTCCGTCTCTGAACTGATATATGTGAATGGGTTTGTGATGGAAAAAGACGTGTTTAGTGGGGGCAGGTTGTTGTGAAGGAGCGACTCTTCATATGGTTATGTTGTTAAAAAGATGTCAGGTCTGTTTCTTCTTAAATAGAGACTTGTTTTAAATTCAATTCTCTCCCTCTCTCTCTCTCCCTCTCTCCCTCTCCCTCTCTCTCATTCTCTCTCTCTCCCTCCCTCCCTCTCCCTCCCTCTCCCTCTCTCTCTCCCTCTCTCCCTCTCTCTCATTCTCTCTCTCTCCCTCCCTCCCTCTCCCTCTCCCTCCCTCTCCCTCTCTCTCTCCCTCCCTCCCTCTCTCTCTCTCCCTCTCTCCCTCTCCCTCTCTCCCTCCCTCCCTCCCTCTCCTCTCTCTCTCTCCCTCTCTCCCTCTCCCTCTCTCCCTTTCTCCCTCTCCCTCTCCCTCTCTCGCTCACTCTCTCATTCTCTCTGTCTGTCTGTCTGTGTGTGTCTGTGTGTTTGTGTGTCTGTGTGTGTGTGTGTGTGTGTGAGTGTCTGTGTGTGTGTGTGTGTGTGTCTTGAGGCAGGCTGATGTTGAGTCAGTGGTGTTGAGGAGTTCGAGCCCGGGGTGATGTCTCAATCACTGTGTTATCCTTTATTAAAAGCTCTGGCAACACAAGTCACGCTGACATCATTACAGGAGCCTGTGGTTGTTTTTATTTACAGCCCCAAACAGCACTCGGGGGGTGTGTGTGTGTGTGTGTGTGTGTGTGTGTGTGTGTGTGTGTGTGTGTGTGTGTGTGTGTGTGTGTGCGCTTGAGGGAATGTTTCAGGATTCAAGCTCTTGAGACCGAATCAGCAGGACCCTCCATACCGCCTCATCCCCCCCCCCCCCCCGTCTAGCTCAAACATCAAAACCCAAGGTTCGAACTTTCCGGTATCCGTCTGATGGAAATAGGAAAACAGTTTTGACTCCTGGAAAAGCGTGGAAGATGGAGTGAGGGGGAGGGGAGGGGGAGGGGAGGGGAGTGAGGGGGAGGGAGGAAAGCAGAAGGAGAGCGGCGGGGAAACAAAGCGAGACGCGGCGGGTCCTAAGACGGATGCTGAGCCGCGGTGATGCTGGGTGATTTGTCAGCCCTAACAAATGGGGTAATAGGGTAAATAAGGTTTTTGGTGGTGGCTGTCTGGCCTTCTGCAACACTCTCTCTCTCTCTCTCCCCCTCTCTCTCCCCCTCTCTCTCCCCCTCTCTCTCCCTCTCTCTCTCCCCTCTCTCCTCCCCCCCCCCCTTTGTTATTCATGGCCTGTGGAATAATGAATATGACAAATTATCCAGATTCTGTCGCCCCCGGTTGTAAAACACTGAGCAGTGGCTGGGCCTGGCCATCACTCTCTCTCTCACTCACTCACTCACACATACACACACACACACACACACACACACAAACACAACACACACACACACACACACACACACACACACACACACACACACACACACACACACACACACATTAACCCGGTGACTACAGTCCCCTTTTGACACTTATTGTAGTTTTTCTGCATATA
>NC_079212.1:7031680-7036254 GCF_029633865.1 Lampris incognitus | reverse complement strand
TGGGTCCGCAACTTGTAACAGGGGTCGTAGGCGGTTTATCCAATACGTGGAGACCTGCTTTCTCTTCTTTCTTTTCGTTTTTGTGGAGAAATTAACGTTTGCACTGGGCCTCGGAAATACCCAGACACACTGGCTGTTAAGCTAATGTTCCTGAAGCCATTTGGAACAAATTGTGTGTGTGTGTGTGTGTGTGTGTGTGTGTGTGTGTGTGTGTGTGTGTGTGTGTGTGTGTGTGTGTGTGTGTGTGTGTGTGTAGTTTTGTGTTGTTGCAGTGGCTTAAAGTAGTTATGATAGGCTCTAGTGCATGCTAGTTTGAAGTTGTGAGTGCATGTGAGTGTGAGTGAGGGAGTGAAGGAGTGTGAGAGTGAATGAGTTAGTGTGTGTGAGAGTGAGAGTGAGTGAATGGGTGTGAGTGAGTGTGTGTGTGAGTGAGAGAGTGAGTGAGTGAGTGTGAGAGTGAATGGGTGATTGTGTGAGAGAGTGATAGTGAGTGAGTGAATGTGAGAGAGTGAGTGAGTGTGAATGAGTGAGTGTGAGAGAGTGAGTGAGAGTGAGGGAATGAGTGAGTGTGAGAGAGTGAGTGAGAGTGAGGGAATGAGTGAGTGAGTGAGTGAGTGTAGGATTATTTAGGACTAAGGTTATATCTAGCTTGCTAGCCTAGCGTTACCAGTGAGAGAGAGAGAGTGAGTGAGCGAGTGAGTGAAGCGAGGTGAGTGAGTGAGTGTGTGAGTGAGTGTGAGAGTGAATGGGTGATTGTGTGAGAGAGTGATAGTGAGTGAGTGAATGTGAGAGAGTGACGTGAGTGTGAATGAGTGAATGTGAGAGAGTGAGTGAGTGTGAATGAGTGAGTGTGAGAGAGTGAGTGAGAGTGAGGGAATGAGTGAGTGAGTGAGTGAGTGTAGGATTATTTAGGACTAAGGTTATATCTAGCTTGCTAGCCTAGCGTTACAGTGAGAGAGAGAGAGTGAGTGAGCGAGTGAGTGAGCGAGGTGAGTGAGTGAGTGTGTGAGTGAGTGAGTGTAGGATTATTTAGGACTAAGGTTATATCTAGCTTGCTAGCCTAGCGTTACCAGTGAGAGAGAGAGAGTGAGTGAGCGAGTGAAGTGAGCGAGTGAGTGAGTGAGTGTGTGAGTGAGTGAGTGTAGGATTATTTAGGACTAAGGTTATATCTAGCTTGCTAGCCTAGCATTACCAGTGAGAGAGAGAGAGAGTGAGGGAATGAGTGAGTGAGTGAGTGAGTGAGTGAGTGAGTGTAGGATTATTTAGGACTAAGGTTATATCTAGCTTGCTAGCCTAGCGTTACCATGGTTGTTGACACACTACTGGTGCCAGCCTGCTGCAGTGCTGCTAGGAGGGGGCTCGTCCGTGGGCTGGCGACTGTTTATAACAAAGCCAAAGGAATCTAATTTAGGGAGCTTTGCTACCTTCTGCTCCTGTTCTTTTCTCTCTCCTGTCTTTCCTTACGTCCACTTTTATGTCTGAAAGGCCTGACTGCTCGCTCGGCTCGTCAGTGTTGATGTTCACATCGTGTGCCTAGCTAGCTATAGCGTACCGTCTCCTCGTCACATGATCAAATAGAGACTTGACATTGGACAACAACATACATATTACCCCAGCAATCGTCATTGCATGTCATCGTTTATGTTTACCTCATTGTCCTTTTTTTAGCTGTATGTGTATTCTGTGTAAGTACATGGAGAGCGATGGAGGAACCGGAGTCAAATTCCTCGTAGGTGTAGGCCGACGCATACTTGGCCACATAAACTGATTCTTATATCTGTATTTGACAAAGATACTAAAGGAAATAAGAAATGTTTTATTTAATCGCACTTCACATGATGCTGGGGTGTATGGAGACCCGTCTAGGACACCACGAAAGGCCATCTAGGAAAGGTGGTTAAGTACCCCCTATACTTAACCCCTTAACTCTCCGTGATTGAATGACCGTCCGTGCGTGGTGAAGCGCTACACCCTCCTCGCGGTAATCCTGTTAACGTTGTCCGGGGACAGGAGAGCAGAACACGGCGGATCTGGAGGAGTGAACCCCGATAATAAATCCTGCTACTCCTATGGGCAGCAGTATGGCTAGGTGCCTTCACCGGTAGACTGGTGTTGTGGACCGCGGGACATCGTGGCTTTGCAGATGATCAACTCCAGTTAGCGGAGAACCATAGAACTGCGTTATGGAGTAGCGTCCCCTGCTTTAAACAAACATGCGCAACCGAAACCCTATTTTTTGGGGCGTCGTGACAGACGACCTAGGGGAGGGGAGGGGGAGGGGAGGTTATTTAATTGAATTTATTTTCATACTTTATAGTTTAAGTAGAATGAGCATGTAATTTTGTTATAGATTGCTGCAGACTATTTAACAGGAAATAAGAAAAGGAATTCATGACGGAGATGGGTTTGCCTTTTCGAGGTCATAGCAAGAGGCACTGCCCCCCCCCCTTTCTCCCCAATTGCATCCGGCCAATTATCCCACTCATCCGAACTGTCCCGGTCGCTGCTCCACCCCCCGCCGATCCGGGAAGGGCTGCAGACTATCACATGCCTCCTCCCATACATGTGGAGTCGCCAGCCGCTTCTTTTCACCTGACAGCGAGGAGTTTCACCAGGGGGACACGTAGCCCGTGGGAGGATCACGCTACCCCCCCCCCCCAGTTCCCCCCCCCCCCGAGCAGGCGACCCAACTGACCGGAGAGGTGCTAGTGCAGCGACCAGGACGCACACCCGCGTCTGGCTTCCCACCCGTAGACACGGCCACTTGTGTCTGTGGAGACGCCCGACCAAGCCGGAGGTAACACGGGGATTCGAACCGACGATCCCCGTGTTGGTAGGCAACGGAACAGACCGCCACGCCACCCAGGCGGGGCACCGTTTTGTTAATCCAACTTGAGTTCCTCTTCGAACACAGGCGTATTTCCGAGGCGGCAATCCGAAACCCCTGCGAGGGCCCGTTCTCCGCCCAACACGTTGTTGGAGGGCCAAAACTCTCTTTACGGGCCCCCCACCCCACCCCACGGGGCCCCAGCGCCACCACACCGCCTGCACTGTCTATATTTACCCCGCCGGTCGGCGGCTTATTGATCTCGGAGGTGCAAATAAATTGACCCCGCTGTTGGTCATGCATCCGTCGCCTTCAGGGGATCTTTAATGAAATTAGTGGGATCAATATGTCCACACAGCCCAGGGTGGAGGCGCACGCTATTAGGCTGGTGTTGTGGCGGCTATTGACTATTGATCCCGCTAAATAACTGGTATTTAACTGATGATGATGACAAGTCTCCCATTTTACATCCATCATAGGGAGGAGCGCCCGTGAAAAAACCCTGATGAGAGGAAAACCAGTGCTGAGGGTCAGGCAGCGGTGATTTGTGCGTTTGCGTGTCTGCGCTTACACTTCCGGTTGTGTTTGTGCTCTCGCCGCGTGTCTGTAAGCGAGACGGGCTTCCGAGAGGGGAAGTCAGACGAGGCGACGGCGGTTTCCAGCGATCACGCTGAAGGATGTATTGATGTTGTAATGAGGCGCGGCGGCGCCGCCTGTGGCCGGAGAGGCGCCGCGCGATCCGGTGGCGAGACAAGGCGAGGAAACGACAGAGCGATGGGGGGCGATGGACAGCGAGGGAGAGAAACGGGAAGTTGAGACGACGGAAGGATGGTTTTCCGGACTCGAGAGTACCGGTACTCCATGTTCACCTGCAGGTACACACAAAGTACTCACATGCGTACTTGATAAAACTCATTCATGAACGCACAAGGCCGCATCCGTCCACGACTGTGAGGTCGCAAACTCGAGTTATTTATTTATTTATTTATTTATTGGGACCCCCCCCCCTATTTTTTTTCTACCCAATTGTATCCGGCCAATCACCCCACTCGTCCGAGCCGTCCCGGTCTCTGCTCCGCCCCCTCTGCTGATCCGGGGACGGCTGCAGACCACCACATGCCTCCTCCCATGCATGTGGAGTCGCCAGCCGCCTCTTTTCACCTGACAGTGAGGAGTTTCCCCAGGGGGACGTAGCGCGTGGGAGGATCACGCTATCCCCCAGTTGCCCTGACCGACCAGAGGAGGCGCTAGTGCAGCGACCAGGACACATACCCACATCCGGCTTCCCACCCGCAGACACGGCCAGTTGTGTCGGTAGGGACGCCCGAGCCGAGCCGGAGGCAACGCGGGGATTCGAACCGGCGATCCCCGTGGTCGGTAGGCAACGGGACAGACCGCCACGCCACCCGGACGCCCATCAAACTCGAGTTATCGGCGATTACAATCTGCTGCTCCGACCACCGTGGCCTCCGCAGCTGGACGGACACGGCTGAGCCGCGCAGCAGCAGACGCACACGAGCAGACACGCTGAGGCCGCAAGACGCACAAAGCAAAGTTGTCGACGTTTCAGTATCGTTTGTGCAGCTTTACTTTGTGTGGCCGTTTTGATTGAAAACCCTGTTGTCAAAGCAACGGGACAAGGGGGAACGCAAACATGCACGTGCACGTTCTCCCCACCGAGACGCACACACACACACACACACACACCACACACACACAGACACACACAATAGCTCATTGGGCTAAG
>NC_079212.1:7004180-7026680 GCF_029633865.1 Lampris incognitus | reverse complement strand
TGCAGGATATTGCTGCGGGGTGTCGGAGGAAGCTATAAATGGCGGCTGTATTGACACGGCGCGTCATGTCGGTCGTGTCGGGGTACTCATCCCTCTTTCTGACGGCTCATCATAAAGCTGTTTCTGATGTGTCACTCTCGCTTCCTCCCCCGCACACGCCGAGAGAGATAATACCGAGACGTGCCTGTGTGAGTGTATACAGGTGTCTGTGTGTGTGTGTGTGTGTGTGTGTGTGTGTGTCTGTGTGTGTCTGTGTGTGTCTGTGTGTGGAGTAGGGGAAAGGGGAGGGGGTAACTTGGAAGAAGGGGAAAGCACATGAAGTGATGCCAACATCCAGCAGAAGACGCACACTCTCACACACACACACTCTCACACACACACACACACACACACACCCCAATGATGCCAACTCATATACACACACACACACACACACACCCATTTAATGGGTCTCCATGTTAAAATGTCAAGGCTCAGGTTATTTATAGCCCATCTAATTAAACCACACTGTCTGCCCCTCTCTCTCTCTCTCTCTCTCTCTCTCTCTCTCTCTCTCTCTCTCTCTCTCTCTCGCTCGCTCGCTTTTTGCTCTCTCCTCTCTCTCACTCTCCCCCCTCGCTCTCCCACTCTCCCCTCTCTCTCATCGCTCTCCTCTCTCTCTCCTCTCTCTCTCCTCTCTCTCTCCTCTCTCTCTGCTCTCTGGCTCTCTGTCCTCTTTCTCTCACTCCCTCGCCCTCCTCTCTTTCTCTATCCCCCCTCCCCTCTCTTTCTCTCTGTCTCTCTCCCCTCTCGCTCTTTCTGTCTATCTCTGTCTCGCTCTCCCAGTCTCCTCCCCCATCCCTCTCTGCCCCCCCCCCCTCCAGTCTTGTCCCCGCTCAGTGGTTCTACTGTGCTGTCTTCACCACGCCAGACATCAGTCTAGAAATCATGTGAAGCCCCTGTGGTTCTGGTTCTGGTTCGTAGTAGGGCTGCGTTGTCATTTGTGGGAGTCTCACGATGAACACACACACTGTTAATCTGCTGAGATTACACTCGGTCTCGCCCCGTCAGTCCGATGACAGGAAAACACAAACGCACAACACACACACACACACACGCAGCCGCCCGTACGCACACAAGCGCACAAACGAGCGCACGTTCAGACACCAGCCGTCGCCGGGGCCCGATTGTCAGCACGGTGGCTCTTGGGAAACGGTTGCCATGGTGACTCCAGATGTAGCATCCGAGGGTCTCGTCGCTACTTTCCCAGGTACTTCATTCCTTTTTATCTAATATCTTCTCCTCTCTGCTCGGCCGACTCCCGGCACTAACTGTCTGCATAGCAAACGAGGGCGCTGACGGCAGCTTGCGGTGAACTCCGGGTACGACAGCCAGGGGAGGAAATGCCTGAAGCGCTCGCCTACTGGGTTTCTCACTCCGTCTGCAGCCACAAAGCTCCATGCTGAAGGGAAGAGAAAAGTTAAGCACTAAAACTTTCAGAATTAAACCGAGTAGAAAAACTGTCTGAGCTAAGATTAAAGGGTAAAAATACATCATGAAATAAAGTGTGTGTGTGTCTGCATAGCTTTCCTGTGCACGTCTACTTATTAAACGCCGCCCTTGGTTCATGTGTGTGCACACAGGCGTGGCCGTGAACAAGCTCGAGTCTTGACAGTAAACCCCCTCACGTGTACCGGATGCTGAACTGGTCTGGGCTGTAACCGGGCGCGTCATCCCAACATCCTCATGTCTCCGGTTTAACAGCCGCCACGCTAAAGCTAACACTAGGGCGCCACCGTGGCTAGCGCCGTCGCCTCACAGCAAGAAGGTCCTGGGTTCGAGCCCCGGGGTAGTCCAACCTTGGGGGTCGTCCCGGGTCGTCCTCTGTGGGGAGTTTGCATGTTCTCCCCCGTGTCTACGTGGGTTTCCTCCGGGGGCTCCGGTTTCCTCCCACAGTTTGAAGACATGTAGGTCAGGTGAATGGGCCGTGCTAAATTGTCCCTAGGTGTGAATGTGTGTGTATTTGTGTGTGTGTGTTGACCTTGTGTGATGGCCTGGTGGCCTGTCCAGGGTGTCTCCCCGCCTGCCGCCCAATGGCCGTCGGGATAGGCTCCGGCGACCCTGAGAGCAGGATAAGCGGTTTGGATAATGGGTGGACAGTAACATGATGAACACCATCCTGCAGCCCGGGGTCAGCGGGGCGGTCCTGACCCCTGCCGTGTGACTTTGCTGCTTGCTTGGGTTCCCATGTAAGCTTATGCAGCAATTTGCTCACCCTGTACTGTATATCACTGTACACTCAGTCCAGCTGCGTTGTGGTCCGGCGCCAGCCCTTGTAGAGCTTAGCGCTAACAGCTAAATATTGCTGTAGCCCTATTTCTGCATGAGCAATATTGTTTTCTGTGTGTGTGTGTGTGTGTGTGTAAGTGTGCAGGGCTGCCAGCTTTTGTGTTCAGCTTGGAGTGAGATTTATTCCCAGGGTGGTGGGGGGGGGTCACAGTTGCGTCTCGGGTGGTTCCTGTAGTCTACCATCTTATGCGCCGTTTGCACGCGCTCCCGTGCAGGTTTAAGGCGATCCTAGCCGAAGTGAGTCAGAATGTCCTGAGGCGTGCTCAATAATCCGGGTCAGGAAATCCCAGAAATCCGTTCATCTGGGCACAACGTTTAGTGGGAGAAACGTTTCGTCACTCATCTAAGTGACTTCGTCGGTCTCGGCCGGCTGCAGGTATCCCCACCCTTATAAACGATACAGTTGTACAACGGCCGAAACCGGCAGTCGGTTTCATATGCAAATTGCCGTGACCATTAATTACAGTTAAAATGGCCACATGTGTACTATTCACACAGGACTGGGAATAGTTGCACTTACAGCATTGTAAGATGGTGGCAGATGTGCTCTTAGCCCCCCCCCCCCCTCTCGGTTCAGGGATGGTTCCCTCTTCATATAAACTTAGCAGGAAATGCTAAGGAAGTAAGGAAATGTGTGTTTGGTAGATTATTTCTTTGTTGTAACGATGCTTCTTGGCAATAAATCTTATATCAGGCAGATGATTGTCAGCACCTGGGGTACCAGAAGCTCAAAACAAGAGTCAACAGCAACAGCAAAATAAGCTGTTGGGCATCGGCAGAGAAGATTTGGCAAATTTTTCATGGGCGCAACCCACACACTCAGCTCTGCTGCTCATCCCACAAATGCGTGTTCCTTACACATGTGGCGCCATTTAAAAGGCAAATAAACAGGCTTTCCAACGGTATAAGATGTATTGCCAAGAAGCATTGTTACAACAAAGAAATAATCTACCAAACACACATTTCCTTACTTTTTGTGCTAAATATAGATGGCCTCTTTGTATGTGTTCCTCCCTGTCAAAGTTGTGCACATGTTTGAAAGAGTGGCCACTGGCCTGTGGATGGGTTTAGACCGTGGGGTCCTGGCCTGACGAGGCAGCTAGCCTGTGTTGTGCCATCCTATACACAACACCATTGCACACTATATTGCTCTGTTTGTGCCGGGGAACCCGATCCTTGGGGTGGACCTATTTCTGTTGCAGTGAGTTTTGGGGTTTGAAAGCAGCTGAGATGCGCTGTTGGAAAATATGCATCTCAACAGTTCCGACATTCCCGCCACATACGGAATCACCACTTACTGGTTTACACGTACACAGCTGTTGTCCTTCTCATTGATTGGCTGGCGCACTGATTGGCTGGCGCATCTTCCTGGCTTTGACAAACGCCCAGTTCGGATAACCAAACTTTTTTCCCCCTTTTTCTCCCCAATTGTACTTGGCCAATTACCCCACTCTTCTGAGCCTTCCCGGTCGCTGCTCCACCCCCTCTGCCGACCCGGGGAGGGCTGCAGACTACCACATGCCTCCTCCGATACATGTGGAGTTGCCAGCTGCTTCTTTTCACCTGACAGTGAGGAGTTTCACCAGGGGGAAGTAGCGCATGGGAGGATCACTCTCTTCCCCACAGTTCCCCCTCCCCCCTGAACAGGTGCCCCGACCGACCAGAGGAGGCGCTAGTGCAGCGACCAGGACACATCCAGCTTCCCACCCACGGACATGGCCAATTGTGTCTGTAGAGGCGCCCGACCAAGCCGGAGGTAACGCGGGGATTCGAACCAGCAATCCCTGTGCTGGTAGACAGCGGAATAGACCACCACGCCACCCAGATGCCCCTGGATAACCAAACTTAACCAGGGCCTGTTTTCCCCAGCGGTGTTGGTGGGGACGTTGTCAGCTCGGTGGTGCAGCGTCCTGATGACTCCTAGTTTGTGCTCCAGTGGATGATGAGAGTCAAACCTTAGGTACTGATCAGTATGTGTTGGTTTATGATAAACATCAACAATCAAATGTCCCCCATCACCAATTACAATTTCACAGTGTAAGAAGGCTAACCTGCCATGTTCCACATCCTCCCTGGTGAACTTGATGTGGTGTCCAGAGAGTTAATGTGGTGGGTGAAATGTGCTATGTCCTGAGATTTAATTTAACCCAGGTGTCGTCCACAAATCTGAACCAATGGCTAGGTGGTGTCCCTGGATAGCACATCACAGCCCTCTTTTCCACTTCCTCCGTGTACAAGTTGGCAACTATAGGGGAAACTGGGCGACCTATAATGTGCCCTTGTTTCTGCCTATAGCACTGCCGCCTGTATGAAGTACGTGGACTGAAGACAGTTTCAGGAGCAGATACACTTGGTCAGTGTTAAAGGTGGTCCTATTGCTAAGGGTGTTAAAGGGTGGGGTCGTTTTGTAATTTCATATGGACTACCTCCACTGCTTCATCAACAGGAACACAAATGAAGCGAGACATTACATCATAAGAGACCATTGTTTCATTCCCCTCCGTAATGATGTCCCTCACCTTATCCACAAAATCCATAGTGTCCTGAATGTGATGTTCAGTACTGCCTACCAACGGGTTAAGAATAGATGTCAGAAACTTAGGGTTGTTATAGGTCACTGAGTTAATCATACTAACAATAGGCTGTAATGGCACATCCTGTTTATGTATCTTGGGTAAACCATACAGACTAGGTGTAGTGTCCCCTGCGTATAATCTGTGGTACAGCATTCTGTCAATAGCATTGTCCTGTTCTAACAGCTTCAGACAGTCTATCACCTTTTTCTTGTGACCGCTGCCTGGACCTCGTTTCAGGGGCTCGTAAGTATTTATGTTGCTAAGGAACATCATAACTTTCTCATGATAGTCTGTCTGGTTTAATACAACAGTGCATCTGCCTTTGTCCACCGGAAGGGTGATGATGTCATTGTCCTTACTGAGAGTCGTGAGAGCTTTCCTCTCATCTCTACTGATGCTGGATGGTGGCGGCTTCGCATCGCTGAGGCAGGCTGAAACTTCCAACCTTGCCTTCAAAAATGTCGTGGTTTCCTGAAAACAATTTGATGTCGTTATTTTGAAATTAATATGAAATTTAAAAGGCAGCATGTATTCAATTGAATGGCGATTTTAAAGGATTTTGGCATGCCATAATTCCAAAGTGGTATAGTAAAAGGGCGTGAAATTCACAACAGGGATATGTTGGCGACCTGCTCTTCAAGAATGCAGTGAAGTTTGCTGATAACGTTTTGATTTGCTTATGTTACGGACCTTTAAAGTTCAGCATGTACATGAGTGAATGATCCTTTTGCAGGTTTTTTAGCATCCCATAGTTCCAACTTGCTGCTGTAAAAAAAGCATGAAATTAATGTCGTTAATACCTGGGAATCCAGTCTGAAAGAATCTAGTGATGTGTGGTGAGGACATTTTGATATGACTTCATAGATTTAAAAAAAAATGGGGATACTATGGACTTTGCTATCCAATAAAAACATTTTGAGGGGCAGACAGATTGTTTTATGTGAACTAGACCTGACCACATTATGTTTATTTTAAGTTAAGGAACCCAATTCTCTTGATTTTTAAAGATCTTGCATTGAACGTGCGAACAAAATTCACCCCGTACAGTTGCGGAGCAAATGGGCTTCCGTCAAGTGCACTGTAGACGCACACTAGATTTTGAGGTGCAGATGGCATGACCAAGCTTTTCCGAAGTACAGGTGGCGTGACCGCGGTTGGGGGGGGGGGTTTCGGGTGCTATTTACACCGATCAGTCAAAACATTGAAACCACATTACAGTGGCACCTGTCAAGGGGGGGATATATATATATATTTCACCCCCCCTTTTTTCTCCCTAATTGTATCCAGCCAATTACCCCACTCTTCCAAGCCTTCTTGGTTGCTGCTCCACCCCCTCTGCCGATCCGGGGAGGGCTGCAGGCTACCACATGCCTCCTCCATTACATGTGGAGTCGCCAGCCGCTTCTTTGACAGTGAGGAGTTTCGCCAGGGGGACATAGCACGTGGGAGGATCTCGTTATTCCTCCCCAGTTCCCCCTCCCCCTTTGAATAGACATCCCGACTGATCAGAGGAGGCGCTAGCGCAGCGACCAGGACACATACCCACATCCAGCTTCCCACCCGCAGACACGGCCAATTGTGTCTGTAGGGATGCACGACCAAGCCAGAGGCAACATGGGGATTCAAACCGGGATCCCCATGTTGGTAGGCAATGGAATAGACCGCTACACTACCCGGATGCCCCAGGGGTGGGATATATTGGGCAGCAAGTGAACAGTCAGTTCTTGAAGTTGATGTGTTGGAAGCGGGAAAAATGAGCAAGCGTAAGGATCTGAGCGTCTTTGACAAGGGCCAAGTTGTGATGGCTAGATGACTGGGTCGGAGCATCTCCATAACGGCAGATCATGTGGGACATTCCCAGTATGCAGTGGTCAGTACCTACTAAAAGTGGTCCAAGGAAGGACAACCGGTGAATCGGCAACAGGGTCATGGGCACCAAAGGCTCATTGATGTGCATGGGGAGTGAAGGCTAGCCCGTCTGGTTCGATCCCACAGAAGAGCTACTGTAGCTCAAATTGCTGAAAAAGTTAATGCTGGCTATGATAGACAGGTGTCACAACACATTGACAAGTTTGCAGCTACACAGCCCCATACAATGCACTGTGTGCCCATGCTAACCCCTGTCCACCGCCAAAAGATCCTACAATGGACATGTGAGCATCAGAACTGGACCGTGGAGCAATGGAAGAAGCTGGCCTGGTCTGATGAATCACGTTTTCTTTTACAGCATGTGGATGGCCATGTTCATGTACGTCATTTACCTGGGGAAGAGATGGCACCGTGATGCACTATGGGAAGAAGGCAAGCAGGTGGAGGCAGTGTGATGCTCCGGGCAATGGTGTGCTGGGAAACCTTGGATCCTGGCATTCATGTGGATGTTACTTTGACACGCACCACCTACCTAAACATTGTTGTAGACCTAGTACACCCCTTTATGGCAACGCTATTCCCTGGTGGCAGTGGCCTCAGGTGGTTTTATTGTTTTGGCAGATCGGTGTATATTAGCTCTGCATCCATATATGGCACACTTCTCTGCATGGACAGACAGGAAAACCCATTGTAATTCGTTAGCAGGGTTTATAAATAGAACAGCAGACTCTAATGCCTCTTTGTGCCCATGTGTGGATTTGTGATTGTTTATTGTGTCTGTGTGCGGGTGTGTGTGTGTGTAGGCATGTGTGAGTGTGTCTATTTGTTCACTTGTGTGTGATGTAGTCGAGTGGGAGGCAAGGAGTGAGCCTTAGGGGTCCTTATGTGAGTGTTTGTATTCGTCTCTTAGGACGAACCATGACTTCTTGCCCCTGCTTACCAATTAAGACCTTCTTTCATGGTCGCTTCTTGTGCTTGCACATCAGGAAAGGGATCCGTACATCCAGCAGTAATCGCAAGTTCTCGATGTCCTCCTCTCATCTCCATGCAGCTCGATGGCCTTGTTTATAATGGGGAACTCAGGAGCGGCCGGGTGCTCTGCGTTCGCACTGCGTCTTGCTAGCACATTACAATAACTCGTGTTGAAATGAAATGTTCTCTAATGGAGCCGCTGACAAATACTGTAATTAGCTAGATCTAGAGGGAGTGGCAGCATGCTACGCATCCACATAACACCAGAGTTGGAGGCAGGAAATAGCCCGACAACAGTTTTATTATCACTTGAGCTCCGCGCACAGGCAGCCTATTAATGTCCCCCAGCCATAGGCGGATTATGAGAAAATGGGCCCCTGGGCACTTATGCAGAAAAGCCCCCCCTCCCCAGCAGGGCAGGTACACTGACTTGCAGCCAGCAGCACAATAACTAAATTCACCTGCACCTCAACAAGATTTACAGTGCACATACACACAGTTAACGCCAACAGCATATTAACTGAGACATACATTTATCTGCAGTTTCCTTCAGTTTTTCAGCAGGATGTTTGGGGCTCTGTTATCGATATGAATGACTAAGCCATTTGACTATGCGACAAGAAATGCAAAGTTAATAACAGCGACTTAACTCAGAGGCTCTGGCTTAGGGGCCCCTGATCCTAGGCCCAGTAGGCCCGTCAATAATTACCCATGCTCCAAGCAACCTGTTTCCCATCCCAAACCCGTTTCGCCTCCTGCTCAGGGCTCACTACAGCTACTCAGAGCAGGCCAGGGACACGCTTTGTCTCCAAGAAATGTGCCTCACTATTACACCTTCACAGCCATCAGCCCTGGCTGCAGAAGCTCCTGCTACGGCAGCTGATATTGTTTGGGGTTGGAGGCTGATGATGAGCTTCTTATATTTAGACTTGGAAGTTGATCGAAGGGTCAGTAAATCTATAATTATTATCATGTATAGGCTGGATGCACACTCGCTAGCAGGCATTAGCCATTAGGAATCAGAATGGGTCTGCTTAGCTAATGGACACTATTTGGCAATGCTGCACCGCTATACTAGACTATGCCAGCTGGGGCTCATTAGAGATGATAGGAGGCGGAGGGGAAATGGATGATTAGGGAAGCAAGAAGGTGAAAAGAGATTAGCTCTCATGCTTAGTAGCAACTTGCTCTGAACTAATCCTAAATAGCCTTTTATTCAAACGTGGGATTATGTTTATATCAGCCAATGAATGCCAGCCCCTCAACCCTCCTAAGCGTGGCTCTTCTATCTTCTGGCTGAACGTGAAAGGTCATTGTTCCAGTTGCAATTGTAGAACTTGAGGGATGACCACTGTTGTGGATTGTCCAACCCAGAAGTGCAGACAAAACATTTATACACAATTCATTTGCAGTTCCCAAGAATACATGTATATACACCACCAAAACATTAAAATGACCTGCCTTATATTGTGTAGGTCCCCCTCGTGCTGCCCGGACAGCTCTTACCCATCGAGGCATGGACTCTTCAAGACCTCTGATGTAGTCCTCTGGTCTCAGACATTAGCAGCAAATCCTTTAAGTCCTGTAAGTTGCGAGGTGGGCCTCCATGGATCGGACTTGTTTTTCCAGTGCATCCCACAGATGCTCGATTGGATTGAGATCCGAGGAATTTGGAGGCCAAGGCAACACCTTGAACTCTTTGTCATGTTCCTCAAACCATTCCTGAACAATTTTGCAGTGTGGCAGGGTGCATTATCCTGCTGAAAGAGGCCACTGCCATCAGGAAATACCATTGTCATGAAGGGGTTTACCTGGTCTGCAACAATGTTTAGGTAGCTGGTACGTGTCAAAGTACCATCCACATGAATGCCAGAACCCAAGGTTTCCCAGCAGAACACTGCCCAGAGCATCACAATGTGTCCGCAAGATTGCCTTCTTCCCATAGTGCATCCTGGTAGCATCTCTCCCCCAGGTAAAATGACACACACACACCTGGCCATCCACATGATGTAAAAGAAAATGTGATTTATCGGATGAAGCCAGCTTCTTCCATTGCTCCATGGTCCAGTTCTGATGCTCACATGCCCATTGTAGGCACTCTTGGCAGTTGACTGAGGTCAGCATGGCCACAGAGTGAATTGCAGCTTTTGGTATAAGGCTGTGTAGCCGCAGACCAGTCAATGTGATCTGACACTTGTCTATCATAGCCAGCATTAACTTTTTCAGCAATTTTTGCTACAGTAGCTCTTCTGTGGGATTGGACCAGACGGGCTAGCCTTCGCTCCTCACATGCATCAATGAGCCTTGGGCACCCATGACTCTGTCGCTGGTTGTCCTTCCTTGGACCACTTTTGGTAGGTACTGGCCATTGCATACCGGGAACACCCCACAAGACCTGTCATTTTGGAGATGCTCTGACCCACTCGTCTAGCCATCACTGTTTGACCCTTGTCAAAGTCGCTCTAGATCCTTACACTTGGCCATTTCCCCCTCTTCCAACACATCGACTTCAAGAACTGCCTGTTCACTTGCTGCCTAATGTAGCCCAGCCCTTGACAGGTGCCATTGTAATGAGATAATCAGTGTTATTCACATAACTGTCAGTGATTTTAATGCTTTGACTCATTGGTGTACATCTGGCTTTGCAAGACTGCATCTCAGAGCATAAAATCACTTTCTGTCACATGCATACAATGCATTTCAACATACGATGAATTATGATGCTACTCAGGACATACATTTTAACACTGTTAGATTAAATGGTTATGGCTTTTTTGAGGTATTAGATTAGAGATGGTTAAGTTTGGGTGTTAGAGTTGGTAAGGTTTGCTGTGTTTAAGGCCAGTCTTCGGATTTGGGAGGCAAGTTGTTAAGCGCTATAATCCACATCGAGTGTAAATTGTGAACGTTGATCTCTGCGCATGTCTTGAACCACATGCTGTTTTATCAATGTTAACAAATGACTGTATTTTTAGACTTGCAAATAAATTGTACATTCATGTCTTGTCTTTTGAGACTGGACTGGAATTGTCATGTTGTGCTAATATCAACAAACACCATAAATAACATTTAGCCTGTGACATTTTGACATTGTGTACCGTGCCAAAATTGTATACCATTGTTAAACTTAATCACTTTTCCTTATACCTGATGCTGTCTTAAAGCTGCGCTGGTCTCTCTCTCTATAGCCCAAAGCACTAAATGCATTATAGCAACTCTGAAATCAAGTCAACATGTATTGTCCTCTTGGTCCCACCATAGTCACTCAGTGACTGTTTTTATAATGTGTGTGTCAACAAATCATGATTTAGGTAGGCTTATATCTAATTCCATAGAGGGCACACAGTGAATAGACAGGAAATGAAGATGGTGGATGGCAGTACTTAGGATTCATATTGAAAAGAGATGAGGGGAAAAGGAGGATGAAGAGGAGCCTCCAGAGAGACTGATTGACACATACTGAAGGGACATCAAGCCTTTCTGATAAAGACAATGAGATTCATGGAAATCCAATGCCATTATTAGTTTTTAAAATGGGAAAGATGGACAGAGGAAATGTGCGGGTGACTCATGTGTGACAGTAAGAAATCCCGGTGTGGCTTTAAGTACGACAAGGCAGACCGACAGATAACAGTGCAGCAATAACTGTATTTACTTTATGGTTTCTTGACCAGAACATGGAAGAAATAGCATTTTTTAATATTGAATGTCCCTCTGTAAGATTTTCACCTAGACCTTAAAGTTGAACCCTGTTATCAGATCTGAAGTTGTAGAAAGGTTGAAGTATAGAATCTATTCATTTCCCAGTTTGTATATATATATATTTTGATATATATGTAGATATCCTTCCTGGCAGCACGGTGGCGCAGTGGTTAGCGCAGTCGCCTCACAGTAAGAAGGTCCTGGGTTTGAGCCCTGGGGTAGTCCAACAGTTTATAGACATGTAAGTCAGGTGTATCGGCCATAATAAATTGTCCCTAGATATGAATGTGTCTGTGTGTGTATGTGTGTGTATGTCGGCCCTGATAGTCTGGCGGCCTGTCCAGGGTGTCTCCCCGCCTGCTGCCCAATGACTGCTGGGATAGGCTCCAGCATCCCCGTGACCCTGGGAGCAGGATAAGCGGTACAGAAAATGGGTGGATGGATGTCCTTCCTGACGCAACCCTCCCCATTTATCTGGGCTTGGGACTGGCACTAGCTTGTGCATCCTCAGTGGCTGCAGATCATAAATCAAATTTCCCGGATCGGTCGAGGCCTGGGTTCCCACTGACCACCACCGGTACTGTTGGCCAGCAAGTTGCCGGTGGAAACTATGCTACTGTTGAACGAAAGAGAGGGAGAAGGCATGTCCAGAGGCAGCAGGAGAGGAGGAAGGGTAGGAGTATGGAGGTTAGAGTCAGAACTATGACTGGTAAAGGGAGAGAGCTGGCTGATATGATGGAGAGAAGGAAGGTCGATATACTGTGTGTGCAAAAGACCAGGTGGAAGGGGAGTAAAGCCAGGAGCATCAGAGGAGGGTTCAATCTCTTCTAACATGGTGCGAATGGGAGGAGAAACGGGGTAGGGGTAATTTTGAAGAAAGAGTATGTCGAGAGTGTGTTGGAGGTGAAGAGAATGTCTGGACAGAGTAATGAATATGAAGCTGGAAATCAAAGGGATGATGAATGTTATCAGCGCATATGCCCCGCAAGTTGGGTGTGAGATGGAAGAGAAAGAAGAATTCTGGAGTGAGTTGGATGAAGTGGTGGAGAGTGTACTCAAGGAGGAGAGAGCTGTGATTGGAGTGGACATCAGTGGGCATATTGGTGAAGGGAACAGAGGTGATGAGGAGGTAATGGGCTGGTATGGTGTCAAGGAAAGGAATGTGGAAGGACAGATGGTGGTGGATTTTGTGTAAAGGATGGAAATGGCTGTGGTGAATACATATTTCAGGAAGAGGAAGGAACACAAGGTGACATACAAGAGTGGAGGAAAGTTCACACAGGTGGACTATATCTTATGTAGAAGGCACGATCTTAAAAGGGATTGGAGACTGCAAGGTGGTGACAGGAGGGACCGTAGCTAGGCAGCATCAGGTGGTAGGAAGACTTTGGAGATCAAGAAGAGAAAGAGAGTGAAGGCAGAGCCAAGGATCAAATATTGGAAGTTGAAGAAGGAAGACTGTTGTGTGGAGTTCAGGTAGGAATTAAGACAGACACTGGGTGGTAGTGAAGAGGTGCCAGATGGCTGGACAACCACCGCAGAAATAGTGAGGGAGACGGCTAGGAAGGTACTTGGTGTGTCATCAAGACAGAGGAAAGAAGACAAGGAGACTTGATGATGGAATGAGGAAGTGCAGCAAAGTATACAGAGGAAGAGGTTGGCAAAGAAAAAGTGGGATAGTCAGAGAGATGAAAAAAGTAGACAGGAGTGCAAGAAGATGCAGCGTAACGTGAAGAGAGAGGTGGTAAAGGCAAAGAAAAAGGCATATGGTGAGTTGTATGAGAGGCTGGCCGCTAAGGAAGGATAAAAGGACTTGTACCAACTGGGTAGACACAGGGGCCAAGCTGGGAAAGATATGCAGCAAGTTAGGGTGATGAAGAATATAGATGGAAATGTGTCGCATCGCTCCCTTCCCCATTGGATGTTGTGCACGTGATGTGCATGACGAGGCAGTAAATGTTATGTTCTGACCCGAGTAGCTTTATTGACAGCTGATGATTTCTTATGGCATGAAACAGGCTTGTACTGATATATATATATAGACAGATAGATAGATAGATAGATAGATAGATAGATAGATATACAGTGCATCCGGAAAGTATTCACACCCCTTCACTTTCCCCACATTTTGTTATGTTACAGCCTTATTCCAAAATTGATTAAATTCCTCTTTTTTTCATCAATCTAAAAACAATACCCCATAATAACAAAGTGAAAGAGGTTTTGTAGAAATTTTTGCAAATTTATTAAAAATAAAAAACTGAAATATTGCATGTACATAAGTACTCACACCCTTTGCTATGACACTCAAAATTGAGCTCAGGTTCATCCTGTTTCCACTGATCATCCTTGAGATGTTTCTACATCTTGATTGGAGTCCACCTGTAGTACATTCAATTGATTGGACATGATTTGGAAAGGCACACACCTGTCTATATAAGGTCCCACTGTTGACAGTGCATGTCATAGCAGAAACCAAGCCATGAAGTCAAAGGAGTTGTCTGTGGACCTCCGAGACAGGATTGTATCGAGGCACAGATCTGGGGAAGGGTACAAAAAAATGTCTATAGCTTTGAAGGTCCCGAAGAGCACATTGGTCTCCATCATTCGTAAATGGAAGAAGTTTGGATCCACCAGGACTCTTCCTAGAGCTGGCTGCCCAGCCAAACTGAGCAATCGGGGGAGAAGGGCCTTGGTCAGGGAGGTGACCAAGAACCCGATGGTCACTCTGACAGAGCTCCAGCGTTCCTCTGTGAAGATGGGAGAACCTTCCAGAAGGACAACCATCTCTGCAGCACTCCACCAATCAGGCCTTTATGGTAGAGTGGTCAGACGGAAGCTTCTGCTCAGTAAAAGGCACGTGACAGCCCGCTTGGAGTTTGCCAGAAAGCACCTAAAGGACTCTCAGACCATGAGAAACAAGATTCTCTGCTCTGATGAAACCAAGATTGAACTCTTTGGCCTGAATGCCAAACGTCACGTCTGGAGGAAACCAGGCACTTCTCATCAACTTGCTAATACCAACCCTACAGTGAAGCATGGTGCATCATGCTGTGGGGATGTTTTTCAGCGGCAGGAACTGGGAGACTAGTCAGGATCGAGGGAAAAATGAATGGAGCAAAGTACAGAGAGATCCTTGATGAAAACCTGCTCCAGAGCGCTCAGGACCTCAGACTGGGGCGAAGGTTTACCTTTCAATACAACAACGACCCTAAGCACACAGCCAAGACAACGAAGGAGTGACTTCGGGACAAGTCTGTGAATTTCCTTGAGTGGCCCAGCCAGAGCCCAGACTTGAAGCCCATTGAACATCTCTGGAAAGACCTGAAAATAGCTGTGCAGCGACGCTCCCCATCTAACCTTACAGAGCTCGAGAGGATCTGCAGAGAAGAATGGGAGAAATACCCCAAATATAGGTGTACCAAGCTTGTAGCTTCATACCCTAGAAGACCTGAGGCTGTAATCGCTGCCAAGGGTGCCTCAACCAAGTACTGAGTAAAGGGTGTGAATACTTATGTACATGCAATATTTCAGTTTTTTATTTTTAATAAATTTGCAAAAATTTCTACAAAACCTTTTTCACTTTGTCATTATGGGGTATTGTGTGTAGATTGATGAGAGAAAAAGGAATTTAATCCATTTCGGAATAAGGCTGTAACATAACAAAATGTGGGGAAAGTGAAGGGGTGTCAATACTTTCCGGATGCACTGTATGTCATGTCAATTAGATGGTCATTCAAATATAAAAAGTGATCATATGTGAGCACTGAAAGTGTTTTCCTCTGCATTACAAAGGGTCCACATGAAACAAAACAAAATAAAAACATGCTGTGAACAATATTTGTTCAGAGCCAACAGGTCAGTCAAACTATCTCACAAGTCAAAAGGCAGGGTATTTGTCTCATGGTCAATCAGCGCTGGTGTAACAACTCAACAATCCTTCATGGCTACTGTGCTCCTATGATCTTGAATTCATCAGTTTGAAATGCAGCCCATATTACCTTTTGAGAGAATTCGCTTCAATTGTATTAGTTGGTGTTTACATTCCACCGTAAGCTAATGCTAACACAGCCATTAGCGATCTCTTGCAACATATTTCCTCCATTGAAGGAGGAACGTATGTCATCGTGTTAGGGGATTTCAACCATACAAACCTGTCCCTTGAACTCCTGAACTATAAGCAACAAGTCACTTGCCATAGCAGAGAAAACAAAACATTGGCTCACTGCTACATCTCAATTTCGAACGCTTACCGTGCATTCCCGAGGGCTCCACTGGGGAAGTCCGACCACGCTGTTGCTTCTCATCCCAAAATACAGATGAAAGCTTAAATCCATCAAGAAAACATCCAAATCTGTCAGGTCCTGGTCCATGAATGCCATTGAAATGCTTTGAGGGTGCTTTGAATGCACTAATTGGAATATATTTAGTGCAGCTTGCGACTCCCTCTGACACAGTGACGTCTTACATCAAATTCTGCGAGGAAATGTGCGTCCCTACCAAAACAATGACATTGTATGGCAATAAAAAACCCTGGTTCTCCAAGGAATCACACCTCCTCCACAAAGAAAAGAACTGGGCATACAAAACCGGAAACAGGGATCAATACAGAGTAGCCAAGTATAAGTTGCGTGCTGCAATAAGAAAAGCAAAGTCCAGCTACGCAGCAAAATTAGAACAACAATTCTCTTCTGGTAACTCCAGATCAATACGGAAAAAGCTTAAGGAAATAAGAGATTACAAAAAAATGCCCCTGCTCCCCTTCAGATAATGGCCATAGCCTCCCAGATAAATTAAATGAGTTTTATGCAAGGTTTGAAAAACCTATTCCACCAGCCATCCCCCCACTCCCACTCCAATGCCACCCTTCTGCATCCAGGAGGATGAGATGAGAGCAACATTCAAGAAGCTGATTATTAGGCCAGACGGCATCAGTCCTGATTTGTTGAGCCACTGTGCAGCACAGTTGGCCCCAATATTTTCCACTATGTTTAACACCTCTCTAAGTCAATGTACAGTCCCACAGTGCTTCAAACTCTCCACCATCATTCTTGTACCAAAGACCTCAAAGATCACCTGCCTCAATTAATTCAGACCAGTTGCCCTCACATCTGTGGCCATGAAAGCATTTGAGCGTATCATTCTGTCATACTTGAAATCCTGCACCTCTCCAATGATGGACCCATATCAATTTGCCTGTCAAGCCAACCGGTTGAGGTTGCAGTGAGCATAGCCTTCCACCATGCCCTTCAACACCTGGACTCACCAAACAGCTACACACACATCCTGTTCATAGACTTTAGTTCCACCTTCAACCCACCCACTCAAACTCTTTACCATACTCTTGGATATGAACACTGACCTAGCCACATGCCGCTGGATTCGGAGCTTCCTGTGGAACAGGCCACAGAGGGTGAAGGTTAATAACCTAACCTCACACCCTCTTACCCTCGGTACAGATGCTCCTCAGGGCTGTGTTCTCTCCACCTGGCTCTTCTCACTCTACACCACCCACTTGACATCCACAGACAGTTCTGTTAAAATAATTAAATATGCAGACGACACAACCATTGTAGGCCTCATCTCCAACAATGATGAAACCCAGTACCGCACTGAAGTAGACCAAGCTGTCACTTGGTGCACAAACGACAATCTTCTGCTTAATACAGCCGAAACCCAAGAACTCATTATTGACTTCCGATGCATGCCGAATCCCAAAACACCCATACAAGTGAACGGAAACCCCATCACCACCACCCACTCTTTGAAATTCCTTGGAACATTCATCAGCAATAACCTGAAGAGGAAAATTAACACAGAACACATCACTGCAAAAGCTCAACAACGACTACTTTCCTAGGCAGCTTAAACAATACCGGTTCAAACATCAACTTCTTGTTCTGTTTTACTCAGCCATTATCGAGTCCATCATAACATCTTCTATTACAGCATTACAGTATTGTAGTATTACAGTATTACAGTATGGTACGGCGGCACGGACAGTCAAACACGGGAAAAAAACTGCTTCAGATTGTCAACAAGGCATCCAAAATCATAGGCAACCCACTCCCCTCAGTTGAATCTCTACATACTCGCCGGACTGTAAAGTGAGCAAAGAAGATCACCTCCGACCCCTCACATCCTGCTCATCACCTCTTCCAGCTCCTTCCCTCAGGGAGGCGCTACGGGTCACTGTCAACTAACGCTAAACGCTTCACACAGTTTTTTCCCCCCTAGCCATCAGCACTCGGAATTCCTCCCTGTAGTCCCTCCTCACACACCACTGGCATGCGTGGTGGTTTCTGCTATTGTGTAACTGTGTTGTTTGTGATAATATGTGGAGTTTCTGCTGTTGTCCATGGTTGTATTGTGCTGCAGAGTTTAACGTGTAGCGACAACAAATGCCACCGGCCTTGGTCGTGTAGCTAATAAATCTAATCTAGTCTCACTTGAAAGCGTGTGTGTGTGTGTGTGTGTGTGTGTGTGTGTGTGTGTAGACTATGATACACATTTTGATACACATCGTATTCCATCTGGTGCTACTGTATAGCTCTACAGTTGGCTGGCATGTCCGTCGGCGGGCATCGTCATTCCTCGGACATGCTTGTTTTCGCCCTGGCTGCTGCGAGCCAGTGACGGTCCCCAGTAATCTCCATCCGCTCCACCTCCGCCTGACTCGACGCAACTGCTGTATGGTATAACAACCATCTATCACTGACTACAAATCTCAGATGCGTCGCTCTTTCTTTTTCTTTTTTTTCTTTTTTGTCCCCCTTTTGGAGTTGCTGCGTTTGTATTACGTCATACAAAAGGACACAGTGTTGGCCCCAGTGTTGGCCTGGTTCGAGAGAGAAGAAGCAGGGGTTTTGGAAGGGAAGGCGACGCGGGCCTCGGTGCCATGGCGGGAGACAGATTCCGGTTTGGTTTTGATTTAAATGTCTCTGTGCCTTGCGGCTGTGAGGGGTCTCCGTGCACCGCTCTTGAGACGTTTTGACCGGGTAGGACGAACGCCGGTGCAGCAGCAAACACGTACGTGTCGGAAGAAAGACGTGAGAAGTGATGCTGACGTCTCCATGACAACCAGTATGACTGTACCCATACGGTGTGATGTAGTTTGTAATACATCAGACTGACGGTGTTAGCTTTGGTCCCAGGATCCACTTTTACAAGGGTGGGAACTGTGGTGTCCGGGTAGCCTGGCGGTCTATTCCGTTGCCTACCAACACGGGGATCGCCGGTTCGAATCCCCGTGTTACCTCCGGCTTGGTCGAGCGACCCTACAGACACAATTGGCCGTGTCTGCGGGTGGGAAGCTGGATGTGGGTATTCCTGGCCGTTGCACTAGCGCCTCCTCTGGTCGATCGGGGGCACCTGTTCCGGGGGGAAGGGGGAACTGGAGGGAATAGTGTGATCCTCCCATGTGGTACGTCGCCCTGGGGAAACTCCTCACCGTCAGGTGAAAAGAAGCGGCTGGTGACTCCACATGGATCAGAGGAGGCATGTGGTAGTCTGCAGCCCTTCCCCCGGATCGGCCGAGGGGGTGGAGCAGCGACCGGGACGGCTCGGAAGAGTGGGGTAATTGGCCAAGTACAATTGGGGAGGAAAAAAAGGGGTGGGAACTGTTTACTGCTGAGCTGACAGCACGCCAGCCACAATGGCTGCTACACCTTGTTTGTAGTCCTGCTACACCTTGTTTGTCGTCCTGCTACACCTTATTTGTAGTCCTGCTACACCTTGTTTGTAGTCCTGCTACACCTTGTTTGTAGTCCTGCTACACCTTATTTGTAGTCCTGCTACATCTTATTTGTAGTCCTGCTACACCTTGTTTGTAGTCCTGCTACACCTTGTTTGTAGTCCTGCTACACCTTATTTGTAGTCCTGCTACACCTTGTTTGTAGTGCCAGAAAATCAGCCAACAGGTCTGTTTCTCCCTGCCTCCTACATCCACTATATCACAGCACTGTTCTTCCGGAGGACTGACTGTCTGTCCAGCACCACCACCGCATCACCTCCACCTTTCACAAGGACAAAATAACGACTTGATAATGGAGAAAAATCACAGATTGAAGCTTTAAAAACACAACGTGTTCAAACTGTTCATGTTTCCCTGTGCAGTAGATTGAAGTCTTGACCGTTTCTCTCTCTCTCTCTCCCTCCCCCTCCCCTTTCTCCTCCGTTGTCCTGGGACGCTTCATC
Source organism: Lampris incognitus (assembly GCF_029633865.1). NCBI lineage: Eukaryota > Metazoa > Chordata > Actinopteri > Lampriformes > Lampridae > Lampris > Lampris incognitus. The sequence goes on along the minus strand of NC_079212.1, from coordinate 7,007,037 downwards.
TCCCAACCGACTGTAGGTGAGTACCATGCAAAGTTCCCTCACGTTGGTTTTGTGTGTGCGTGCACGTTGGTTTTGTGTGTGCGTGCACGTTGGTTTTGTGTGTGCGTTTGAGCCCGGCAGGTTGTCGGTGCCTTGCTCTCGGTGAGCTCGGGGACGTATTCAGAGGTGTCCACAAACAGCACCAGGAGGAAACACTGCGACGCAGCTTTGCCGTCACAGTAAACCAAGAGTGTGTGTGTGTGTGTGTGTGTGTGTGTGTGTGTGTGTGTGTGTGTGTGTTATCATGACAAATAGTGACCCAATCACTGACCACACCCTGCTGCACCCGGCAGCACCACACGGATGGGAAAGCTGAAGGAAGTGCTGCACAAGATAGCTGTACGCCAAACGCCTTTAGCTCCCCTCTCTCTCTCTCTCTCTCTCTCTCTCTCTCTCTCTCTCTCTCTCTCTCTCTCTCTCTCTCTCTCTCTCTCTGTCTCCTCCTCCCCCCCCCCCTCTCTATCTCTCTCTCTGTCCATACTGTGAACGGTGAGCTCCCCACCACCACCCCTGTGCTAGCGTTAGCGATCGTGGACGGGGTTGATGGTACTGGCTGTTTGAACTTCAGACTGCTGAATTGATGCTGTTTTTCCTTGAGCTTCGTTATCGACATCTTTACCTCTCCCCCCGCTCTCTCACTCTCTCTCCTCTCTCTCTCCCTCTCTCCTCCTCTCCCTCTCTCTCTCCCTCTGTCTCCTCCTCTCCCCCCCCTCTCTATCTCTCTCTCTGTCCATACTGTGAAAGGTGAGCTCCCCACCACCACCCCTGTGCTAGCGTTAGCGATCGTGGACGGGGTTGATGGTGCTGGCTGTTTGAACTTCAGACTGTTGAATTGATGCTGTTTTTCCTTGAGCTTTGTTATCGACATCTTTACCTCCCCCCCTCTCCCTCTCCCCCCCCTCTCTCTCCCTCTCTCCTCCTCTCTCCCTCTCCTCCTCTCTCCCTCTCTCTCCTCTCTCTCTCTCTCTCTCTCTCTCTGTCTCCTCCTCTCCCCCTCTCCCTCTCTCTCTCTCCTCCTTTCTCCCTCTCACTCTCTCCCCCCTCCCTCTCTCTCGCTCTCTCTCGCTCTCTCTCCCCCTCTCCCTCTCCCCCCCTCTCTCTGTCCTCCCCCCCTCTCTCTCTCTGTCTCCTCCTCTCCCCCTCTCCCTCTCTCTCTCTCTCCTCCTCTCTCCCTCTCCTCCTCTCTCCCTCTCTCTCCCCCCCTCTCTCTCCTCCTCTCTCCCTCTCACTCTCTCCCCCCCTCCCCCTCTCTCTCTCCCTCAGCCTCTCCCTCTACCTCTTCCTTTCTCTTCCTTTCTACATCCCGCCACTGTACAAGCTTTAAAATTTGATGACTTTTAATGACCCAAAGGAAACCGCAGCGTTTGGTTTGTTCAGCCCCCCCCCCTCCCCCCACACACACAAAAGTTGTTTGTTATTCTTGCCGTCACTCAGGTGTTTTTATTCATCCTTTAACCCCCGTGAGTAATTTACGACTCTAATTCTCATTCACCTCTTCGTGTGCTGCACTGAAACGGAGTAACTAGCACGTTATCTTGCGACGAGTCTCGCAGAAGAGAAGCGAGAGAAAGGAGGAGGAGGAGGAGCAGAGAAAGGCGAGCTCGAGACGGCGAGGCAATGGAAGAGAGGGAGAGAGAGGGAGAGAGAGAGAGAGCGAGGTATTCGCATGCTGGGTTACGCAATCTTCAGAGGAGTGCTTTTGTTTGTGTTGGGTTTGCATTTATGCGGTGCCGTGGATCAAACAGACGTACAGCGTCTAATTGGGTTTGGAACAGAGGTGTGTGTGAGACAGATACAGAGAGAGAGAGAGACGTCTTATGTGCACACAGTAATAGTCTCTCTCTCTCTCTCTCTCCCTCTCTCTCCCTCTCTCTCTCTCTCCCTCTCTCTCTCCGCCCGCATAGCTTTTCATACTCCTCCTCTGTTGCATAATTCATCTCTATACAATGCGAACCAAACAAACACACGGGCTGATTTTCTCTCCGTGCCGCCGGCTCCACAGTTCTGATCCCGGTGATAGAACCAGCCATAACAACATCTGTATATATACACATGTTTCTGTGACGTCACTGTGAATCCAGGCCGGCGTCGAACCTGGGTTCTTATTGTCACTTAGCCGCTACAGCGTCACAAATAAGAACAAGTGTCCGTCCCAGAGCCCAAAGTCACGTCTTAAGAGGGTTTACTGGGGCGTCCGGGTGGCGTGGCGGTCTATTCGGATACCTACCAACACGGGCATCGCCGGTTCGAATCCCCGTGTTACCTCCGGCTTGGTCGGGCGCCCCTACAGACACGATTGGCCATATCTGCGGGTGGGAAGCCGGATGTGGGTGTGTGTCCTGGTCGCTGCACTAGCGCCCCCTCTGGCCGATCGGGGCACCTGTTCAGGGGGGAGGGGGAACTTGGGGGAATACCCTGATCCTCCCATGTGCTACGTCCCCCTGGTGAAACTTCTCACTGTCAGGTGAAGAGAAGCGGCTGGCGACTCCACATGCATGGGAGGAGGCATGTGGTAGTCTGCAGCCCTCCCCGGATCAGCGGAGGGGGCGGAGCAGCGGAGGGGGCGGAGCAGCGGAGGGGGCGGAGCAACGGAGGGGGCGGAGCAGCGGAGGGGGCGGAGCAGAGACCTAAAGAATTCGTTTTATAAAGGTCTGAATCGGAGAGAGGGAGGCGAATTTGAGTGGTGGACTTTAACCAGCAAATGGTTGTTGTTCTCTTTTGGGGAGGGGGGATTTTTCCCACTTTTCCTCCCCAGTTGTCCCCGTCCAATTACCCCGCCCTTCCGAGCCGTCCCGGTCGCTGCTCCACCCCCTCTGCC
>NC_079212.1:6981680-6999180 GCF_029633865.1 Lampris incognitus | reverse complement strand
AGAAAGGCCGTGTGCGTGGAGGGGGAATTGTCTGTGTTGTGGGCTTCAAAGTCCAGGCTGAGACATCCAGCATGCGCGCTGCTCCTCCAAGTCCAGGCTCATTTGGGAGAGCAGGCTCCAGCAGCACCGCCTCGCAGCTGAATGTTAACAACGTCCCACACTTGGCAGGCTACGAGCTGCCTGCAGCGCCCGTTCATCAGCAGTTGTGTAGCGAGGTAGCACGCCCGTTCTCTAAAAAGCTGTTGTCGCGCTTTGAGTTCGGTTAATTTGGGAACGAGTGGGTTTTGTTTTTTACCGTGCTTAAAGTTGCGCCATGCAACTGAGCTGTTTAGGTGAAAATGAGAAAATATCATTATTGTTTTCAAGTGTGTTGTCTCAGATGTGTCTGAGGAATGTGTGTGTGTGTGTGTGTGTGTGTGTGGAGGAGAAGGCTGCAGATTGTCTTGGAATGTAACAGCTTTCAACATGGCACCCTTTAGAGACAGGGCCGTCCCCAAGGTTGGGGGGGCATAGGGAGCATCCCTGAAGTATTCCTCTTATCTTTTCTCCTCCTCCTCTCCCAGGAGCGCTCCCCCTGTCCTCCCCGGGTGCCGGATCTGTCGTGTCTCCAGAGTTTCTCCCTTGCTATGTCTTTCTTTTTCTCTCACTTTCTCTTCAACGCACACACATGCACTTATATATACTCACACAAAGAACAATATACACACATAGACTCCTGCGCCACTATAGAGGGTATGCGGGTGACGTCACAGATGCAGAACTCAACAGCGGTAACGCGGCACTGAGTGGCAAAAAGACTGAGTGGCAGCGTTGACGTCCAGCTTGAATACAGCGAAAACTCATCTAAAATGTGACAGGGCTGCTGTGCGATAGACTGCACTAATAGATTTCCCAAGAAATCAGAGTTTTCTTTTGACAGACTACCGAAAGATAAGGTAAAGAGAAACAAATGGATCGCTGCGATTCGCAGAAACAACTGGAATCCAGCCACCGAGTCGTGGATTTGCGGTTCCCATTTTGTGTCGGGTAGGCTAACGTCAGGCCATGTTGGACTTTTGGGTAACGTTAAATGGTAAAATCATAAAGTCATATACTGCATTGACTACTCATCAATTAAATATTAAATAAGTTTTTGTCAGCATATTTTTTTTAAAAACGCCCTTCTGTTGTGTTCTACAAACAAAGGGGAGAATGGTTGGCTTAACGTTACACTTTTCACAGTTGTTGCTTAATAAAATAAATATTTGTACAAGCCTGTCCACATACAACCAGAATGTCCATCAGTGTCACTTTAATTTTGCCAACAAATCCCGCCTTGAAGTACGACCAAGCGTCAAGACTTTTGTACACCTTCAGGCTTTGCTTTGTGTATTTCCCTGGCGTAGAAATCAAGTACATATAAATGTCAGGAAACTCGATTTGTGGCCAAAAGTTAACGTCCATGGACCCCTGGTTATTTGGTAAACTGTACGGGTCACTGTCAAGTCCAACTTCCTTTAATTTAAGCAGATAATCTAGCGTTATAATCCCAGTTTCACTGTTCCCCCTACTAGAAGCCGCCATGTTGGGGGGTGTTTTGCCACTCACTGCGACTGAGGGGGCGTGTCCAAGTGGGGAAGTGACGTCAATGCATACCCTCTAGAACCACATTAAAAACCATATCCGCACACAAACACACACACAAAGACACTTATACTCACATAGACACTTGCACCAGCATGCCAACATTCAATACACACACACACACACACATGCACACACATACACACAAGACACATATACGGAAAGAAAGAGACGCATAGACTCGGGACGCCCCGGCAGTTCCCCTGGTAGAGTGGTACCACGTAAGGCCGAGTCCTTACCGCAGCAGCCTGGGTTCGAATCCAGCCCAGACCCTTTGCCTCATGTCATCCCCTGCCTTTCCCGTCTCTCTGTACTGTCGCTATCGAATAAAGGTGGAAAATTCCAAGACCAGGGGTTTCGAACTGCCGTGCCTGATGCGGTTACTTATTCAGATGCAACACGGGGTATGGGGTCCAAGTTAAAGGTGTGGCGGTGAGGAATGGTGGGCTTTGCTAGCTTAGGCCTTCAGGAGTGACGGGCCCTTCAGGCCGGATCGCCGCCCCACCCGACCGCCCCACTCCACCCCCGTTAACTAAGACGCAGCCCTGAGCCCTCGTATCAGACCTGGTCTCACCGGGATGAGCCGAGTTTTACCCTTTTCTCCCACCGCTGCCTCAGAAAATGTAAAATACTGCTGCTGTTCCGTGTCTGTCGTCATCTCCATTTTTCCTTCCTTTCTCTCTTACGGTGCCGTCCTTTCTTGCTTCTGCTCTATTGTGTATCTGTATTGTTCTCAAACCCGGCAGCAAGACTACAGTTAAAAAAGGACTCGGTGAAACTATAGATGGGTGACAGCAGCATTAGAAGAAACAGTAATATATTACATGTTTATGGTAGTAATGTAACAGTGTCTCTACATCAGGGGCCGGCAGGGGCCCCCCAAGATGTCACCAGTGCACGATGTGATCAATAATCCAGTGTAACAAGTACATTTTTTTTCTTCATAAATAACATTGTTGGGTGTATTGCGTATTACAACGGTAGTGCTGTCCGATACAGTCCACATGTCTTCCCGTACAGGTTGTGTAAAGGTCAGTCGTTCTCCTCGCAGTCTTGTTTGGTGTGAGCATGGGGCCCATCGGAGTACATTTAACCAAGTCAGCAGGTGAAACCACTGTTCAACACGCTTTCAGTAATGAGCTGTGGGGCCCGATCATGTTGGCCCCATGCTGACAGCAGCCAGTGAAAAAATAGTAGAATGAACGACGCGGGGCAAGAGGTTAGGTAAATGTCGTGTACAGTATTGGCGTGCAGAGAAACTTGTCAAGATATTTACATGCGGGCGGCACGGTGGCGCAGTGGTTAGTGCGGTCGCCTCACAATAAGAAGGTCCCTGGGTTCGAGCCCCGGGGTAGTCCAACCTCGGGGGTCGTCCCGGGTCGTCCTCTGTGTGGAGTTTACATGTTCTGCGTGGGTTTCCTCCTTTGTTCCTAGCTGTGACCTTGTGTGGGTGTCTGGGCCCTGTGTGAGGGCCTGGCGGCCTGTCCAGGGTGTCTCCCCGCCTGCCGCCCAGTGACTGCTGGGATAGGCTCCAGCATCCCCGCGACCCTGAGAGCAGGATAAGCGGTTTTAGATAATGGACGGATGGATGGGTATTTACATGCAACACCATGGGGCACCAGGGGTTAAATACACTTGCTGTGCTATCAACTGAAAATGAATCAATTCATGGATTGCTGGACAGAGAAGTTATTGACAAGTTTGCCGAGAAGAAACATCACCATGCATCATTTCTTTTCGAGCAATGAACGTCACCGGTGAGTCTATTTTGCATTATTACAAGGCGTGTTATTTTGGCTGCAGGTTGAGCCCCGGAAAGCAAGGGGCTTCGCTGCTCTGAAATGTGGCTTTGCATGTGTTATCACAGCTGCAGACTACCACATGCCTCCTCCCATACATGTGGAGTGGCCAGCCGCTGCTTTTCACCTGACAGTGAGGAGTTTCGCCAGGGGGACGTAGCGCGTGGGAGGATCACGCTATTCCCCCCAGTCCCCCCTCCCCCCCAAACAGGCGTCCTGACCGACCAGAGGAGGCGCTAGTGCAGCGAACAGGACACATACCCACATCCGGCTACCCACCTGCAGACACGGCCAATTGTGTCTGTAGAGACGCCCGACCAAGCCGGAGACAACACAGGGATTCGAACTGGCGATCCCCATGTTGACAGGCAACAGAACAGACCGTCATGTTACCCAGACACCCATAACTTTGGATTTGTAGTGCGATGCTGTATAACAAGGTGATACGCAGTTGTGTGAGATTAGATAAGATTGTTTTATTAGCCACACAAACACGGCTGGTGGAATTTGTTTTCGATACACATATAACTCTGCAGCATGATGCATACATGGACAACAGCCAACACTCCACATATTATCACAAACAATGCAGTTACACAATAGCAGAAAGAAACACATTACACACAACAGTTAGCAGAATGGTAGCATGCATGCCAGTAGTGTACGAGGAGGGACTATGGGGAGGAATTCAGAGTCCTGATGGCTAGGAGGAAAAACTGTTTGTGAAGCATTTAGCCTTAGTGGACAGTGACCTGTGGACAGTGACCTGTAGCGCCTCCCTGAGGGAAGGAGCTGGAAGAGGTGATGAGCAGGATGTGAGGGGTCGGAGGTGATCTTCTTTGCTCACTTTACAGTCTGGTGAGTATGTAGAGATTTAACTGAGGGGAGTGGGTTGCCTATGATTTTGGATGCCTTGTTGACAGTCTGCTGCAGTTTTTTTCCGTGTTTGACTGTCCGTGCCGCCATACCATACTGTAATACTACAATACCGTAATACTACAATACTGTAATACTACAATACTGTAATAGAAGATGTTATGATGGACTCGGTAATGGCTGAGTAAAACAGAACAAGAAGTTGATGTTTGAACCGGTATTGTTTAAGCTGCCTAGGAAAGTAAAGTCGTTGTTGAGCTTTTGCAGTGATGTTTTTGTGTTAATTTTCTTCTTCAGGTTATTGCTGATGAATGTTCTAAGGAATTTCAAAGAGTGGGTGGTGGTGATGGGGTTTCCGTTCATTTGTATGGGTGTTTTGGGATTCGGCATGCATCGGAAGTCAATAATGAGTTCTTGGGTTTCGGCTGTATTAAGCAGAAGATTGCCGTTTGTGCACCAAGTGACAGCTTGGTCTACTTCAGTGCGGTACTGGGGTTTCATCACTGTTGGAGATGAGGCCTACAATGGTTGTGTCGTATGCGTATTTTATTATTTTCACGGAACTGTCTGTGGATGTCGAGTGGGTGGTGTAAAGTGAGAAGAGCTAGGGGCAGAGAACACAGCCCTGAGGAGCACCTCTACTGAGGGTAAGAGGGTGTGAGGTTAGGTTATTAACCTTCACCCTCTGTGGCCTGTTCTGCAGGAAGCTCCGAATCCAGCGGCATATGGCTGGGTCAGTGTTCATATCCAAGGGTATGGTAAAGAGTTTGAGTGGGTTGATGGAGTTGAAGGTGGAACTAAAGTCCATGAACAGGATGCGTGCGTAGGTGTTTGGTGATTCCAGGTGTTGCAGGGCATGGTGGAAGGCTATGCTCACTGCAACCTCAACCGGTTGGCTTGACAGGCAAATTGATATGGATCCATCATTGGAGAGGTGCAGGATTTCAAGTATGACAGAATGATACGCTCAAATGCTTTCATGGCCACAGATGTGAGGGCAACTGGTCTGAAGCCATTGAGGCAGGGGATGTTTGAGGTCTTTGGTACAAGAATGATGGTGGAGAGTTTGAAGCACTGTGGGACTGTACATTGGCTTAGAGAGGTGTTAAACATGGTGGAAAATATTGGGGCCAACTGTGCTGCACAGTGGCTCAACAAAGCAGGACTGATGTCGTCTGGCCCTGCTGCTTTCCTAATATTCAGCTTCTTGAATGTAGCTCTCACCTCATCCTCCTGGATGCAGAAGGGCAACATTGGAGTGGGAGTGGGGGTGGGGGTGGAATACGTTTTTCAAACCTTGCATAAAACTCATTTACTATAACTGGGAGGTTATGGTCATTATCTGGAGGGGAGCAGGGGCGTTTTTCATAATCTGTCATTTCCTTAAGCTTTCTCCATATTGATCTGGACTTACTGGAAGAGAATTGCAGGCAGATGGTCCCAGATCACCAAATGTAGTCCTCCTGAGGTACAGCAACTCCTCACGGTTGTATTTCCATCGACGTGATGCTGTTCTGACATAAACCACAGACAAAAGGGTAAGACGCAGCAGCAGAGCAGGAACCGGGTCAAGCCTCACGGCGGCCATCTTGAGACAAAGTTCAGTCAAATGCCGTTACTGATGATGTCACTCATAGCCCTGTCTCCGTTTCCGCTAACTCCTGGGCCACATTACGTCAGTGTGTGCATTTGTGATTTTATTGATTGATGAGGTGCGTTCGTTTTTGTACGTCGTTTCATTGGCGAGTCGGATGTTGCCCATACACCGTTTATTGTGCCCACCAGGGTTTCTGTGCCAGAGATGCCACTGCTGTAATTTTACCTTTTTTGGGGGGGGGGGGGGGTTTGCCCCTTTTTTCTTCCAAATTGTACTTGGCCAATTACCCCACTCTTCCGAGCCGTCCCGGTCGCTGCTCCACCCCCTCTGCTGATCCGGGGAGGGCTGCAGACTACCACATGCCTCCTCCCATACATGTGGACTCGCCAGCCGCTTCTTTTCACCTGACAGTGAGGAGTTTCACCAGGGGGATGTAGCGCGTGGGAGGATCACGCTATTCCCCCCAGTCCCCCCCCCCCAAAACAGGCATCCCGACCGACCAGAGGCGCCAGTGCGGCGACCCGGGCACACACCCACATCCGGCTTCCCACCTGCAGACACGGCCGGTTGTGTCTGTAGGGACGCCCGACCAAGCCGGAGGTAGCATGGGGATTCGAACTGGTGATCTCCTTGTTGGTTGTAATTCTACTTTTAATAGTTAAGGGCATGTTTTGACATCTAATGGTATGAAAGGTACATGGTATCGTAGGCCCACTGACACAATCGTAACTTGAACAATGTTATGGGCGACTGAAGAGTTCACCAAGAGGGAATCGAGTTGCTGGCGATGTCCGTCCACTGATCTGTGTCCACTGCTACAGCACTGGTGTAGCGAAAACCAAGATGGCGCCGCGGTGGCGTCATCATCATCATCAGGCCAGAGTTTATTATAGAGCAGTGGTTTACTCGCAGTTGTAGATTTTTTAAAGTTTTCTAGGGGGGGTCTGGTGAATAGTGGGTGGAGGTGGGAGGGGTTCGTCAAAAAAAAACAAAAACAAGATTTTTAAGTTGTCGTCGTAGGCCTCCATCCACTTAACATGAAAGATTTACTCACAGCAGGCGTGTTTAAAACCCGTTTTGGGAGCTCAGAGAAGAACGCGTCATCGGTCCCACGGTTTGGCCTCGACTTCCTGGTGAAGACGTGCCGCATAGATGCATCAACCCCGAGAGGGTGGAGCGTGGGTAAGAGGCGGAGGGGCCATCTTACAAAGGGCCACTTTTTGTCAGTTTGTTTAACATTTAGGACGGCGTCCCCCTCACACCCACCCACCCTTCAATCAGCCCCCCTCACACCCACCCACCCTCAAATCAGCTCCAGCATCTACGTCTTTTTGCCCGTATGCAACCGCACTGTTTTCATTCTCTGCATCTGATATTCCACATGATTATTCTTTCCCATAAAGCCTGGGAGTCACAGCGTGTGTGTGTGTGTGTGTGTGTGTGTGTGTGTGTGTGTGTGTGTGTGTTAGATGTACCAGTAGCAGCGAGGGCCCGAGGCCATGAAGTGGAGCTGAATGATATATTCACTAAGGGGAGTTATAGCTCGTCTAAATAATTCACTGTGTTTAATCTCCTGTGTTGCTTTACAAGCTCTACAAATTGTAGCGTGTATTCAAGCCAGTTGTGTGACGCAAGATGCTGCACAACCCGGCATGCAGCAGATATATCTGCACCACTGTAGGTCTCGCAAAAAGAGGACCAGTAAAAGATTGTAGTAATTCATGTGTTACTTATTCATATACTGTGGACACCGGGTCAGTGTGAATCATCATATTTACAGTTGTGCCGAAACACGTGACGAAGACCTCTTATATGTTGTGCTGAAACACGTGATGAAGACCTCTTATATGTTGTGCTGAAACACGTGATGAAGACCTCTTATATGTTGTGCTGAAACACGTGATGAAGACCTCTTATATGTTGTGCTGAAACACGTGATGAAGACCTCTAATATGTTGTGCTGAAACACGTGATGAAGGCCTCTTATATGTTGTGCTGAAACACGTGATGAAGACCTCTTATATGTTGTGCTGAAACACGTGATGAAGACCTCTTATATGTTGTGCTGAAACACGTGATGAAGACTTCTTATATGTTGTGCTGAAACACGTGATGAAGACTTCTTATATGTTGTGCTGAAACACGTGACGAAGACCTCTTATATGTTGTGCTGAAACACTTGATGAAGACCTCTTATATGTTGTGCTGAAACACGTGATGAAGACCTCTTATATGTTGTGCTGAAAGACGTGATGAAGACCTCTTGTATGTTGTGCTGAAACACGTGATGAAGACCTCTTATATGTTGTGCTGAAACACGTGATGAAGACTTCTTATATGTTGTGCTGAAACACGTGATGAAGACCTCTTATATGTTGTGCTGAAACACGTGATGAAGACCTCTTATATGTTGTGCTGAAACACATGACGAAGACCTCTTATATGTTGTGCTGAAACACGTGATGAAGGCCTCTTATATGTTGTCCTGAAACACGTGATGAAGACCTCTAATATGTTGTGCTGAAACACGTGATGAAGGCCTCTTATATGTTGTGCTGAAACACGTGATGAAGACCTCTTATATGTTGTACTGAAACACGTGACGAAGACCTCTTATATGTTGTGCTGAAACGTGATGAAGACCTCTTCTTATATGTTGTGCTGAAACACGTGATGAAGACCTCTAATATGTTGTGCTGAAACACGTGATGAAGACCTCTTATATGTTGTGCTGAAACACGTGATGAAGACCTCTTATATGTTGTGCCGAAACACGTGATGAAGACCTCTTATATGTTGTGCTGAAACACGTGATGAAGACCTCTTATATGTTGTGCTGAAACACGTGATGAAGGCCTCTTATATGTTGTGCTGAAACACGTGATGAAGGCTCTTATATGTTGTGCTGAAACACATGATGAAGACCTCTTATATGTTGTACTGAAACACGTGACGAAGACCTCTTATATGTTGTGCTGAAACGTGATGAAGACCTCTTCTTATATGTTGTGCTGAAACACGTGATGAAGACCTCTAATATGTTGTGCTGAAACACGTGATGAAGACCTCTTATATGTTGTGCTGAAACACGTGATGAAGACCTCTTATATGTTGTGCCGAAACACGTGATGAAGACCTCTTATATGTTGTGCTGAAACACGTGATGAAGACCTCTTATATGTTGTGCTGAAACACGTGATGAAGGCCTCTTATATGTTGTGCTGAAACACGTGATGAAGACCTCTAATATGTTGTGCTGAAACACGTGATGAAGGCCTCTTATATGTTGTGCTGAAACACGTGATGAAGACCTCTTATATGTTGTACTGAAACACGTGACGAAGACCTCTTATATGTTGTGCTGAAACGTGATGAAGACCTCTTCTTATATGTTGTGCTGAAACACGTGATGAAGACCTCTAATATGTTGTGCTGAAACACGTGATGAAGACCTCTTATATGTTGTGCTGAACACGTGATGAAGACCTCTTATATGTTGTGCCGAAACACGTGATGAAGACCTCTTATATGTTGTGCTGAAACACGTGATGAAGACCTCTTATATGTTGTGCTGAACACGTGATGAAGACCTCTTATGTTGTGCTGAAACACGTGATGAAGACCTCTCATCTAACACCTGTTTCATCTAACACCTGGTTTCGTCCAACACCTGGTTTTATCTAACACCTGGTTTCGTCTAACACCTGGTTTTATCTAACACCTGGTTTTGTCTAACACCTGATTTTATATAACACCTGGTTTTATCTAACACCGGGTTTTGTCTAACACCTGGTTTTATCTAACACCTGGTTTTATCTAACACCTGGTTTTGTCTAACACCTGATTTTATCTAACACCTGGTTTCGTCTAACACCTGGTTTTATCTAACACCTGGTTTTGTCTAACACCTGGTTTTGTCTAACACCTGGCTTTATCTAACACCTGGTTTTGTCTAACACCCGGCTTTATCTAACACCTGGTTTTGTCTAACACCTGGATCTCAAGTTGAAACATGTTTTTAAAAGCATAACCTGCATTTTAGAGTGCATGCACACACACACACACACACACACACACACACACACACACACACACCACACGTGTGTGCTTATGTTTCCACCCACATGCATGAAGCCGTGAGACTGACGAGTGACGTCCTCCTGATGGCGTTGCAGGGAGGCTGGAGAGGGATGCTGCCATGCATCACCCTAAACTGTACACAAATACAGTAAATATCTTTCCTGTGGCTCTGCTCATCCAAGCGCAATGACATGATTTATATCCATCCGCCCTCCGTATGCCCCTGAAGTACACCCAGCACCGCCCGCGCCAGTAGCTGGGATGAAACCACGTCAGCCTATCAGAGATAACCCTTGCGAACGTCTCGCTAATTAAATGTTTATTGTATTGAGTTTCTCTTTGCAGAACTATGCTCGGGCTGTAAAGTGTGGTCTGATGTAGCTGTTTACTTTCTTTTTTCTGGACCCCCCCCCCCCCTTTTCTCTCCAATTGTATTGGGCCAATTACCCCACTCTTCCGAGCTGTCCCGGTCCCTGCTCCACCCCCTCTGCCAATCCGGGGAGGGCTGCAGACTACCACATGCTCCTCCCATACATGTGGAGTCGCCAGCCGCTTCTTTTCACCTGACAGTGAGGAGTTTCACCAGGGGGATGTAGCGCGTGGAGGATCACGCTATTCCCCCCCCCCCCCGAACAGGCACCCCGACCAACCAGAGGAGGCGCTAGTGCAGCGACCAAGAGACACACCCACATCCGGTTCCCAACCGCAGACACGGCCAACTGTGTCTGTAGGGACGGCCGACCAAGCCGGAGGTAACACGGGGATTCGAACCGGCGATCCCCGTGTTGGTAGGCAACGGAATAGACTGCCACGCCACCGGACGCCCAGCTGTTTACTTTCTGACACCTATTTCTCTCCTCCACTAACCTACAGCACAAACCAGTACACACACACCACACACACACACACACACACACACACACACACACACACACACACACACACACACACACACACACACACACCTCCCGGTAGGCCCCTCAGCTCCATGTGGAACACATCCAGCTCTGTGGCTCGCTCAGATGTCTGATAGCGGGGCTGACATCCTGCACAGCCTTATAAGACTATTTCTCAGCCGCTGTTGTTCTGCAGGAGACCTGCAGGACATGGGGTGGCGGACGGGGGGTGGCGTTCTGCAGGAGACCTGCAGGACAGGGGGTGGCGTCTGCAGGAGACCTGCAGGACAGGGGGTGGCGGGACGGGGGGTGGCGTTCTGCAGGAGACCTGCAGGACAGGGGGTGGCGTTCTGCAGGAGACCTGCAGGACAGGGGGTGGCGTTCTGCAGGACGGGGGTGGCGTTCTGCAGGAGACCTGCAGGACAGGGGGTGGCGTTCTGCAGGAGACCTGCAGGACGGGGGGTGGCGTTCTGCAGGAGACCTGCAGGACAGGGGGTGGCGTTCTGCAGGAGACCTGCAGGACATGGGGTGGCGTTCTGCAGGAGACCTGCAGGACAGGGGGGTGGCGGACGGGGGGTGGCGTTCTGCAGGAGACCTGCAGGACAGGGGGTGGCGTTCTGCGCAGGACAGGGGGTGGCGTTCTGCAGGAGGACCTGCAGGACAGGGGGTGGCGTTCTGCAGGAGACCTGCAGGACAGGGGGTGGCGTTCTGCAGGAGACCTGCAGGACAGGGGTGGCGGACGGGGGGGTGGCGTTCTGCAGGAGACCCTGCAGGACAGGGGGTGGCGTTCTGCAGGACAGGGGGTGGCGTTCTGCAGGAGACCTGCAGGATGGGGGGTGGCGTTCTGCAGGAGACCTGCAGGACATGGGGTGGCGTTCTGCAGGAGACCTGCAGGACATGGGTGGCGTTCTGCAGGAGACCTGCAGGACGGGGGGTGGCGGACGGGGGGTGGCGTTCTGCAGGAGACCTGCAGGACAGGGGGTGGCGTTCTGCAGGAGACCTGCAGGACAGGGGGCTGTGGTGCCCCGGCGTGGTTCGATATGCGGCGTGGGGCCGTGCAGGAGACACACTTTAACACCCTGTCAGCCTCTCTGGCTCACGGCCGCTGGCTCTGCGGGCTCGTTTTAGGTCGCCTGTGTTGTCTTTAACTGCCGTCTCGCTGTGTAACCCCCCCCCCTTTTTCCTGTTATGTGGCTCTTCCCAGTCCTGCTTACATTCACCCTCCATCTGTCAGCGGGCTTTGTTTTCACTGCTGCATATTCTATATGCTCTCCCCCCCTCCTCCCTCTCTCCCCCCCCTCTCCCCCCTCTCCCCCCCTCTCTCTCTCTCTCGTTTATATTCTGTTTTCAATTCGCTCATAATGTCCAATTCTCTCTGTATTCTGTTTGTTTGTTTTTTGTTTTTTGTGTCCTCCACGTCCTCCGCCCTGCTTGTTTTCTCTTAATTAGCGTATCTGGAGGATTCGCTGGGCTGCTCGTGCTGCAGGTTTGAAGACTCTCTGGTGTCCCCCCCCCCCCCCGCGTCCTTTCCGTCGACGCTGTTTTTCTTTCTTGAGCCGGTTCTCCTCTGTCTCTCGTTCCTCTGCGGGGGCACCAGCAAACAACAAACAAAATCCCCTCTCTTAAGAAGCCTCGTGGGGGTGGAAAGTAGATGTGCAGCACACGTCTCTACCCGGCTTCTACCGAACAGGCGAGGCCGGAAACGGTCCGACGAGCCGGAGCCCGTGGCGTTAGGGGCACCGCGTTTTACCCCCATTAAACTGTGTTTGTCGGACCGTTAAGTTCAGGTTCCAGGTGTCATCCTCGGTGGGCTGGGGGGGGAGGAGGGTTGGTAAACCAACGCCATCTCTTTTTTCAGACCTCTGTGTTGTTTTTTTTTACCTTTCTAGATGTGGCAACGCCTGGCCCGGGGCCCCTGACGTGGACACACACACACACCCAGACCCCCCCCCCCCCCCAGTGTTTGAGGCCGGTGAGCATATCGACCCGGCCGGGCTGGTGCAGATTAGAAGAACTTGTTGATTGAGTCGTTAATTCACAACGCCAGTCTCGCTCAGTCGAGCCAATTACGGGGGGGGGGGGGGTTCGGCGCGGGGAGGGAAGTGGCGGAGCTCCGGGCCCGAGGGTGATCCCGCGTTGTTGTGGACGTAATTGAGCGGAGCGAAACGCTCCAGACCCTCCATCCCTGATCCTCCGTGCGCCCCTGTTAGCAGCACAGACGGCTTGGATGCAGCCACACACGCCCAGACCCGGCGTCTGCCGTGTGTGTGTGGTGTGGGGTTGGAGTTTGTTTTCCTTGTTTTTCTTTAAGGTTTTGCATGTGTTTTTTCTGGCAGTTGGGTTAGGTGGGGTTGGTTTGCGTTGTTCTGACGTGTTGGCGCGGGCCCTCCTCCCAGCGCTGTGCCTCGTAGGCGCCGACTGGTTGTCGAGGACGCGCAAAATATCCACCACAATAGTCACAGGGAGTTTTCCACGTTGATAGATGTGTCATGGCAACTTATATATGCAAACATATGCCGCTTAAGAATCCAACCGGGGGCGTGCGGGTGGCATAGCGGTCTATTCCGTCGCCCACCAACACGGGGATCGCCGGTTCGAGTCCCCCGTGTTACCTCCGCTTGGCAGGGCGTCCCTACAGACACACTTGGCTGTATCTGCGGGTGGGAAGCCGGATGTGGGTATGTGTCCTGGTCGCTGCACTAGCGCCTCCTCTGGTCAGTCGGGGGCGCCTGTTCAGGGGGAGAGGGGGGAACTGGGGGGATAGCGTGATCCTCCCACGCACTACTTCCCCTGGTGAAACTCCTCACTGTCAGGTGAAATGAAGCGGCTGGCGACTCCCACTTGTATGGGAGGAGGCATGTGGTAGTCTGCAGCCCCCCCCCGAGATCGGCAGAGTGGGCGGAGAGTAGCGGCTCGGAAGAGTGAGGAATTGGCCAAAAATGCAGCTGGGGAAGGGCGTCCAGTTGGCGTGGCGGTGTATTCCTTTGCTTACCAACACGGGGATCGCCGGTTCGAGTCCCCCGTGTTACCTCTGGCTTGGTCGGGCGTCCCTACAGACACAATTGACCGTGTCTGTGGGTGGGAAGCCGGATGTGGGTATGTGTCCATGGTCGCTGCACTAGTGCCTCCTCTGGTCTGGGGAGAGGGGGGTGGAGCAGCGACCGGGAAGGCTCGGAAGAGTGGGGTAATTGCCAAAAATACAACTGGGGGTGGAACCAATTGAGGGCCATCGCATAGAGTTGTTTGGGAATGTAAACTAGCTTGAAAACAACACCCCCTCACATATTTCAGACCTCGTTTTGTGAGAAATTCAAAGTACAATGACTCTGTTATCATTATTTAAGGCACAAAAACGGTGAAACACTATACGACAATGTCTGATTTGTCTTCCTGCCTTCCACCTGCTGCATGCTGGGATAGATTCCTATCCCATGACCCTGAACTGGATAAAACGGGTATAAATTATGGACAGATGGATGGATGGGTGGTGGATGGATGTTTTCCATTTTTCGTTTAAGGCGTTTAAACAGAGAAGTTTGTGCAGAGTTTATCAAGAATAGTCACATCCAGTTAGACACCTGCAGGTTCCAGGAAGTGGAGCCAGAGGTGGGCGATGCTCTGCAGGAAGTGGAGCCAGAGGCGGGCGATGGTCTGCAAGAAGTGGAGGCCAGAGGCGGGCGATGCTCTGCAAGAAGTGGAGCCAGAGGCGGGCGATGCTCTGCAAGAAGTG
This sequence comes from Lampris incognitus, assembly GCF_029633865.1. Classification (NCBI taxonomy): domain Eukaryota; kingdom Metazoa; phylum Chordata; class Actinopteri; order Lampriformes; family Lampridae; genus Lampris; species Lampris incognitus. The sequence continues at coordinate 6,984,579 of NC_079212.1, read as the reverse complement.
GAGCCAGAGGCGGGTGATGCTCTGCAAGAAGTGGAGCAGAGGCGGGCGATGGTCTGCAGGAAGTGGAGCCAGAGGCGGGCGATGCTCTGCAGGAAGTGGAGCCAGAGGCGGGCGATGCTCTTGCAAGAAGTGGAGCCAGAGGCGGGCGATGGTCTGCAGGAAGTGGAGCCAGAGGAGGGCGATGCTCTGCAGGAAGTGGAGCCAGAGGCGGGCGATGCCTCTGCAAGAAGTGGAGCCAGAGGCGGGCGATGGTCCTGCAGGAAGTGGAGCAGAGGCGGGCGATGCTCTGCAGGAAGTGGAGCCAGAGGCGGGCGATGCTCTGCAGGAAGTGGAGCCAGAGGCGGGCGATGCTCTGAAGGAAGTGGAGCCAGAGGCGGGCGATGCTCTGCAGGAAGTGGAGCCAGAGGCGGGCGATGCTCTGCAGGAAGTGGAGCCAGAGGCGGGCAATGCTCTGCAGGAAGTGGAGCCAGTAGGAAGTGGAGCCAGAGGCGGGCGATGCTCTGCAGGAAGTGGAGCCAGAGGCGGGTGATGCTCTGCAAGAAGTGGAGCAAGCAGGAAGTGGAGCCAGAGGCAGGCGATGCTCTGCAGGAAGTGGAGCCAGAGGCGGGCGATGCTCTGCAGGAAGTGGAGCCAGTAGGAAGTGGAGCCAGAGGCGGGCGATGCTCTGCAGGAAGTGGAGCAAGCAGGAAGTGGAGCCCAGTAGGAAGTGGAGCCAGAGGCGGGCGATGCTCTGCAGGAAGTGGAGCCAGTAGGAAGTGGAGCCAGAGGCGGGCGATGCTCTGCAGGAAGTGGAGCCAGTAGGAAGTGGAGCCAGAGGCGGGCGATGCTCTGCAGGAAGTGGAGCAGTAGGAAGTGGAGCCAGAGGCGGGCGATGGTCTGCAGGAAGTGGAGCCAGAGGTGGGTGATGCTCTGCAGGAAGTGGAGCCAGTAGGAAGTGGAGCCAGAGGCAGGCGATGCTCTGCAGGAAGTGGAACCAGAGGCGGGCGATGCTCTGCAGGAAGTGGAGCCAGAGGCGGGCGATGCTCTGCAGGAAGTGGAGCCAGCAGGAAGTGGAGCCAGAGGCGGGCGATGCTCTGCAGGAAGTGGAGCCAGTAGGAAGTGGAGCCAGAGGCGGGCGATGCTCTGCAGAAGTGGAGCAAGCAGGAAGTGGAGCCAGTAGGAAGTGGAGCCAGAGGCGGGCGATGCTCTGCAGGAAGTGGAGCCAGTAGGAAGTGGAGCCAGAGGCGGGCGATGCTCTGCAGGAAGTGGAGCCAGTAGGAAGTGGGAGCCAGAGGCGGGCGATGCTCTGCAGGGCTGCATAACACAGCCAGTCGCTGCCGTGGGTCAGACAGACAGGAAAGGCTTTGAACAGAGTCGGTGTAACGTCTAATGTGGCTCCAGTAAAGGTCAGTGAACAGTCTGATTGGACAGGATGATTTGCTGTGCGTCCCTCTGCACTGTCTGTCCCCCGTCTCTCCTCAGACTTGGTAGGCCACCACTGTTTTATTTTCATTTTAACCAAGGAAGAGTTGAGTTTTTTCTGTGGGGGGGGGGGGGGGGTTCCCCTCGTTTTCTCCCCAATTGTATTCCAATTACCCCACTCTTCCACGCCGCCCCGGTCACTGCCCCACACCCCTCTGCCGATCCGGGGAGGGCTGCAGACTACCACCTCTCCTCCGATACATGTGGCGTCACCAGCCGCTTCTTTTCACTGACAGGAGTTTCACCGGGGGGGGGCGTAGCGCATGGGAGGATCACGCTATTCCCCCCGAGTCCCCCCCCCCCCCCGAATAGGCGTGCCGACCGACACAGGAGGCGCTAGTGCAGCGACCAGGACACATACCCGCATCCGGCTTCCCACCCGCAGACACGGTCCATTTGTGTCTGTAGGGACGCCCGGGACAAGCTGGAGGTAACACAGGGATTCGAACCGGCGATCCCCGTGTTGGTAGGGCAACGGAATAGACCGCCACGCCAGCAAGGCAGAGTTTTTAATTTGTTTTGGTTTTTTTATCTTCAAGAGTAAAATAAAATCTAGACCAGCAGCATGCGTTTTTCTCTCTCAGCGTGCTTAACGTATTTATTCATTCTGTTATTTATTTATTTCCCTCTTTTGTGCAAAGTGGTGACAACAAACAGAAGGGGGGCTGATAGAAAGGAGCCATGTGTGAGCAACGGGCGGATACAAAGCAGCACTAAAGAGACTAGAGAGGGAAAGAAAATGGCGGCGACGTAACGACGAATGAACCAGACAGCAGGGGTTCAGGTAGCACGTGCTACTGGGTCTGGGAGTGCAGGGAGGGCGGTGTTGTGCGACAGGAGGTCACCGGAACCTCCACCCTGAGTTCACGGGAGGAGTGGATGTGTTCTGGGGGGGGGGGGAGTGAGGACGACGTGACGTGAATACGGGAGCGTGTGGGTCGCTCGCCGGATTGAGAGCCCATAAGAAAAGTTGCAGGCATGTTTGGGCGTGTATGAGAACGTAGTAAGTGTGTGTGTGTTGTAATGCCACGAGGGGGCGCCATGCAGACTGCCGGAAGAGCGATGTGTGACGTCACGTAGAGTCAATGCTGAGAACCTCCGTCGGTGTCACTCTTCAATGCGGAAGAGGCGCAACACAAAACACGTGAAGCCCAATCAGCTTCCACAGACCACATGGTGGAAGTGGCTGGGAAGGAAGCCAGTATGAGATAAGACTACTCCTACTACTACTACTACTACTACTACTACTGCTGCTGCTACTACTACTACTACTACTCCTACTCCTACTCCTACTACTACTACTACTCCTACTACTGCTGCTACTACTACTACTGCTACTACTAGTACTACTACTACTCCTACTGCTACTACTACTACTACTACTACTACTACTAGTCCTGCTACTACTACTACTACTACTCCTACTGCTACTCCTACT
>NC_079212.1:6954064-6979064 GCF_029633865.1 Lampris incognitus | reverse complement strand
TGAGTCTGATAGCTCGGCTGTCTGCAGCATTGGAGATGCCCGGCTGATGGATGAGTATCAGCGGCATTGCCGCCGATGGGTGATAGCGATGATTTGTGTTCGCCAGATTCCCCGATCCTCCATCCTTCCCCACTGCTGCCGGCGAGATCCCATTACAGCATACTGACTCTAGAGCATCCTTCATCCTCAGGACCCAGCACGTGCACGTGCACGTGTGTGTGTGTGTGCGTGCGCGTGTGTGTGTCCTCTACTAGCATGTTTGCACCCGTGCTTGCAAACATCCTTCACGTTTGAGCGATGTGTGAGCGAGTGTGGTGTGCTGCGGCCTGTGAATTAAAAGCTCGTTTGTGGCAAAGGCGACATGCCTCCTGCCTCCTTCGTTCGTCACCATGGTTACTAATTTCCTCACAAGCCAGTGTTATTTTCCGTCGCACCCTTTGCCTTTTGCTATCGGCCCCGTCCCCTCTCTCGGTACAGTAGGCGGCGGTATGCCGCCTCCGGCTTCCCGAGCAGCGCTGCCGCGCTGCGACGGTGGCTTCTGCTCCCGAGCCGGTCCTCCTTTGAGGGTTATTTTTACCTTTGACCTCAAGGACAGGCTCCACTCTCCTAAGTTACATTTAATAGTGTGTTCCTCCTGCCTGCTCCCTCTTCCGCCGCTCTCTCTCTCCTCATCTATCTCTTCATCTCTCTCTCCTCGTCTCTCTCTCCTCATCTCTCTCTTCATCTCTCTCTCCTCATCTCTCTCTTCATCTCTTTCCTCATCTCTCTCTTCATCTCTCTCTCCTCATCTCTCTCTTCATCTCTCTCTTCATCTCTCTTTCCTCATCTCTCTCCTCATCTCTCTTTCCTCATCTCTCTCCTCATCTCTATCTCCTCATCTCTCTTCATCTCTCTCTTCACCTCTCTCTCCTCATCTCTCTCTCCTCATCTCTCTCTTCATCTCTCTCTCCTCATCTCTCTCTGCATCTCTCTCTTCATCTCTCTCCTCATCTCTCTCTTCATCTCTCTCTCCTCATCTCTCTCTTCATCTCTCTCTTCATCTCTCTTTCCTCATCTCTCTCCTCATCTCTCTTTCCTCGTCTCTCTCCTCATCTCTATCTCCTCATCTCTCTTCATCTCTCTCTCCTCATCTCTCTCCTCATCTCTCTCTTCATCTCTCTTTCCTCATCTCTCTCTCCTCATCTCTCTTCATCTCTCTCTCCTCATCTCTCTCCTCATCTCTCTCTCCTCATCTCTCTCTTCATCTCTCTCTCCTCATCTCTTTCTCTCCTCATCTCTCTCTTCATCTCTCTCTTCATCTCTCTCTCCTCATCTCTCTCTCACCTCATATCTCTCTCCTCATCTCTCTCGCTCATCTCTCTCTGCTCATCTCTCTCTCTCCTCATTGCTCTCTCTCCTCATCTCTCTCCTCATCTCTCTCTCTCCTCATCTCTCTCCTCATCTCTCTCTCCTCATCTCTCTCTTCATCTGTCTTTCTCCTCATGTCTCTCTGTCCTCATCTCTCTCTCTCACTCTCTGCTCATCTCTCTCCTCATTGCTCTCTCTCCTCATCTCTCTCCTCATCTCTCTCTCTCCTCATCGCTCTCTCCTCATCTCTCTCCTCATCTCTCTCGCATCTCTCTCTCTCCTCATCTCTCTCTCCTCATCTCTCTCTCTCCTCATCTCTCTTTCTCCTCATCTCTCTCTCCTCATCTCTCTCTCCTCATCTCTCTTTCTCCTCATCTCTCTCTCATCTCTCTCTCATCATCTCTCTCTCCTCATCTCTCCATCTGTCTTTCTCCTCATCTCTCTCCTCATCGCTCTCTCCTCATCTCTCTCTCTCCTCATCTCTCTCTCCTCATCTCTCTTTCTCCTCATCTCTCTCTCATCTCTCTCTCCTCATCGCTCTCTCTCCTCATCTCTCTCTCCTCATCTCTCTCTCATCTCTCTCTCCTCATCTCTCTCTCTCCTCATCTCTCTCTCATCTCTCTCTCCTCATCGCTCTCTCCTCATCTCTCTCTCTCCCTCTCTCTTCCTCCGGCTGCGGAGGTCAGTCTAGACACATCCAGACAGGATCAATACATGAGATGGTGAGATCAGGCCATTTCATGCCCTTTCTTCGCCAGACCACTTTACATCAGAGGATCCCACCTGCTGAAACCCGGAGAGTTGGTGTGTCTCTGGACGTTGTGTTGACACACAAGAGGTGGACACTCTCTCTTCCTTTTCTACGCTGGCCAGTGGGGGTGTAAGAAAAGATCGATGTATTTGAGTACCTTCCTACTACCACCTACTACCTCCTGCAATATTATGTCCGTTTTCAAAAACCCTACAAGGATTTTTAAGATGACACGCAAAGAGACGTGTCAGTGTCTCTACTTAATTGTGTAGTTCCCTCTCTGACCACCAGGTGGCAGGTGCCGTACCGTAACAGGGCTGACCCACGACAATAGGTGATGGATACACTAGCTGTGACTGATTACTATTCCTCCCCCTTTTTCTCCCCAATTGTATCCGACCAATTACCCCACTCTTCGGAGCCGCCCCGGTCGCTGCTCCACCCCCTCTGCCGATCCGGGGAGGGCTGCAGACTACCACATGCCTCCTCCCATACATGTGGAGTCGCCAGCCGCTTCTTTTCACCTGACAGTGAGGAGTTTCACCGGGGGGACGTAGCACGTGGGAGGATCACGCTATTCCCCCCCCCCGAACAGGTGCCCCGACTGACCAGAGGAGGCGCTAGTGCAGCAATCAGAACGGCCAACCGTATCTGTAGGGACACGCGACCAAGTCGGAGGAAACACGGGGATTCGAACCGGCGATCTCCGTGTTGCTAGGCAACGGAATAGACCGCTACGCCACCCGGACGCCCAGTGACGGATTACTGTGATTTGATGCGTATTGGGGTGGTTTCATCCTTACATTATTTTCTAAAATTGTGACATATCACAGTGTGTGTAGTGTCGTGGTAGATCACAGCAATGAGTTGTGACACTTTCATTGCTGATACATACGTATGTGCCTATGTGCCTGCTAGCCACATAGCAAAAGAGCTGAAGAAAGAGACAGTGGCCACAACGGGTAGGCAGGCCTCCCTTTCCGAGAGAGAGATGAGGGTGCAGCATGTTAAGATTGTTGCGCGAGGTGACCTGCATGTTGTGGGGTTTTTCTTATGATCATCCATCCATCCATCCATCCATCCATCCACCCATCCATCCATCCATCCATCCATCCATCCATCCATCCATCCATCCATCCATCCATCCATCCACCCATCCATCCATCCATCCATCCATCCATCCATCCACCCATCCATCCATCCATCCATCCATTATCCAACCTGCTTGTCCTGCTCAGGGCTGCAGGGATGCTGGAGCCTATCCCAGCAGTCACTGGGCGGCAGGCGGGGAGACACCCTGGACAGGCCGCCAGGCCCCCAGGGGAAACCCACACAGACACGGGGAGAACATGCAAACTCCACACAGAGGTGGAGGTTGGACGACCCCGGGGCTCGAACCCAGGACCGTCTTGCTGTGAGGCGGCCGCGCTAACCACTGCGCCTCCGTGCCGCCTTCTGAGGGTCATGTAGTGCAGTGTTCCCCAACCCAGTCCTTGAGGACCCCCGATCCTGCAGACTTTCTCTGCAAGCCTGAGTGGGTAGTTATTGAACCAATCAGCAATGAGTCATGTCAGACGTCGCACACCTTGCATAATTAAGTGCTGCGAGACGATTGGTTGAGTAAGCACAAGCAGGGCTACCTATGCAGGGCTACAACGAACCTCTGCAGGATAGGGGGTCCTGGGGAACTGGGTCGGGGAACGCTGATGTAGTGTATAAATTACTTGGTGGGGTTGCGCTGCTGCACACCGTCCCGCCGCTCGGCAGGCATCGCGTGTAGTATTCCCGGCTCCTCCCGTGGCCTTAGTTAAGTCTGAGAAAGCGGCTGTAACACAAACCCAATTCTCGTTACACCTCGGGATACCTGACCGGCTAATTCTGCCATCGGAATCCAACCTGGCAACCCGATGCCGCCTGCCACGCCCGTCACGGACACCGGCCCCGCGGTCCGACGCGCTCGGAGGTCAACTAGCCGTGTGCCGTTTCGCACGTTAACCCACATCTCCATTCTGACCCAGCAGCTAGACCTGCTCCCAGCCCCGGGTAGGGTTGCAGGCGGTGAACCCTGCCGGGGGGTGTCGGCTTGCAGAGGGGGCCGGGCTGTAATACGGCCCAGAGGCTCCCAGGCTGCCCTGATTTGGCCGGCGAGAAAAGCCAAGGATGAACGAGTCATGGGTGGGGGGTGGCGCCCGAGGACGCCGAGGACTGACGGATGAATAATTTTGTCTGTGGCTAACCTGTGTGTGTGTGTGTGTGTGTGTGTGTGTGTGTGTGTGTGTGTGTGTGTGTGTGTGTGTGTGTGTGTAGGTAGGTAGGAGTATTTAGATGTATAGGTGTAGACGTGGGTGTGGGTGGGTGATACACTCCTACCATGACAGTGTAAAGCATTTTATTTCTTTTTTTATGTTCAATAGAGGCTGCCTTTTGTCTTTCTTTCACCAACACAACCATTTAAAACCATCTACACAAACACACACACACACACACACACACACACACACACACACACACACACACACACACACACACACTGTACCCCCACCTGTCTACCCTGTGTTTTCCGGCTTTCTTTCCTATTGTGAGTTATCTGCTGGACCCCCCCCCCTCAACCACACACACACACACACACACACACACACACACACACACACACACACACACTGTACCCCCACCTGTCTACCCTGTGTTTTCCAGCTTTCTTTCCTATTGTGAGTTATCTGCTGGACCCGCCCCCCCCCTCAACCACACACACTCACACACACACACACACACACACACACACACACACACACACACACACACACACACACACACACACACACACACACACACACACACACACACACACACACACACTGTACCCCCACCTGTCTACCCTGTGTTTTCCGGCTTTCTTTCCTATTGTGAGTTATCTGCTGGACCCCCCCCCCCCCTCAACCACACACACTCACACACACACACACACACACACACACACACACACACACACACACACTGTACCCCCACCTGTCTACCCTGTGTTTTCCGGCTTTCTTTCCTATTGTGAGTTATCTGCTGGACCCCCCCCCCTCAACCACACACACTCACACACACACACACACACACACACACACACACACACACACACACACACACACACACACACACACACACTGTACCCCCACCTGTCTACCCTGTGTTTTCCAGCTTTCTTTCCTATTGTGAGTTATCTGCTGGACCCGCCCCCCCCCTCAACCACACACACACACACACACACACACACACACACACACACACACTTGTGACACGTGAGTCAGCCCCCGGGCAGTTTCCCACTGTGTGTGCAGACTGTCTGACATTTGGTCTGGCCCCTGGGGGCCTCCACACAGCCTCTCTACATGGCGAAGAGGCCTGTCGCCGGGCCTCCTCTCTCTCACAGGTAGCCTCCTCCCCGGAGCGCACCTGTTATCTCTCCACCTCCGGAGCCTGGAGGTTTCTCCTGACTGCCCAGGGTGCTGTCCCTCTGTCAGGTCACACACACACACACACACACACACACACACACACACACACACACACACACACACACACACACACACACACACACACACATACCGGTGTTGCCAGGCGGTGTAATAGGATGGAGCGCCAGGCTGGATACTCCTCTCCTGAGCCTCACCAATGCCCTAGTTTCTCCTGCAGCCTACTTTCCTGCACACACACACACACACACACACACACACACACACACACACACACACACACACACACACAATGCTAACCCTCATCTATGAACCCTGGTACGGCCAGCTTGTCAGAAATGTGATTGTGACAACATGGCTGTGTAGGTAGTAGTATTTAGATTGGTAGGTGTACTATATACCTACACATCTACATCTATATACTGCATATATACTGCCTATATACTGCATATATACTGCATATATACTACATATATACTGCATATATACTGCCTATATACTGCATTTATACTGCCTATATACTGCCTATATACTGCCTATATACTGCACATATACTGCCTATATACTGCATATATACATGCAGTATGTATGCAATCAATAATGTTCAGCCATTTCTAAGCCCCTCCCCCCCAGTCTTTGTTTTTAAATCCCAGTATTTTTTTCCTGTCATTAGAGTCCAACAGAGTGATGGCGAGCAGAATCTTTTAAACTGACCCGTTTGTTGTTGGTTGACCCGTTTGTTGTCGTATATTGATGTGTATTGTACTGCTTCTCAGGCCCTTCGGCACTACCCTGTGATTTTGGGCTATACAGATAAACTTGTCTTATTTTTTTGGGGGGGGGGCAGGATTTTCCCCCCTTTTTCTCCCCAGTTGTATCCGGCCAACTGCCCCACTCTTCCAAGCCGTCCGGGTCGCTGCTCCGCCCCCTCTGCCGACCCGGGGAGGGCTGCAGACTACCACGCGCCTCCTCCCATACATGTGGAGTTGCCAGCCGCTGCTTTTCACCTGACAGTGAGGGGTTTCACCAGGGGGATGTAGCGCGTGGGAGGATCACGCTATTCCCCCCAGTTCCCCCTCCCCCCCGAACAGGCGCCCCGACTGACCAGAGGAGGCGCTAGTGCGGCGACCAGGACACACACCCACATCCGGCTTCCCACCTGCAGACACGGCCCATTGTGTCTGTAGGGACGCCCAACCAAGCCGGAGGTAACACGGGGATTCGAACTGGCGGTCCCCGTGTTGGTAGGCAACGGAATAGACCGCCACGCCGCCCGGACACCCCAAATAAACTTGTCTTGATTCAACAATGAGTAAGCTAGCATCAGCCGACTGTCGCGTATCAACCTGCGCTGTTTGTTTAGATGCTAACAAGCTGAGAATGCTACGAGAGGAGTCTGAAGAGCTTTAGCCACAATATCAGTCATGTAATTATATAGACGTCAATATAATAATGATCTTAATAATGGGCTGCACGATGGCGCAGTGGTTAGCGCCATCACCTCACAGCAAGTAGGTCCTGAGTTTGAACCCCGGGGTAGTCCAACCTTTGGGGGTCGTCCCGGGTCGTCCTCTGGGTGGAGTTTGCATGTTCTCCCCGTGTCTGTGTGGATTTCCTCCGGGGGCTTCGGTTTCCTCCCACAGTCCAAAGACATGTAGGTCAGGTGGATCGGCCATAATAAATTGTCCCTAGGTGTGTGTGTGTGTGTGTGTGTGTGGGGGGGGGGGGTGTTGGCCCTGTGATGGCCTGGCGGCCTGTCCAGGGTGTCTCCCCGCCCGCCACCCAATGACTGCTGGGATAGGCTCCAGCATCCCTGCGACCCGAATTTGGGTAAGCAGCTTGAAAATGGATGGATGGATAATAACGATAATGACAATACAGTTTATTTATAGCCCTTTTCAGGGTACTCGCAGGCGCTTTACATGAGTTAAAATGATCTGTGAGGGCAGTTTGTCTGCCGTATAATCAATCGTATGATTTTTTGCTTACTTTTAATCTTTTCCACTCGCAAAATACAAGTAAGCCATTTGTCTCACCTGTGAAAATGAGCAAGCCGTGAGAGCAGGTTCCATGGCTAAGAAGCTGCTAAGATCCTATTAATTTTTGGACAGAAGTGAGAGCTCTCAACAACTGTAAAACATCTCTACCATGCACTGTTGAGGGTATCTCCGGTACAGACAATATTGCTGGCGACAGCATTATAGCACCTTATTCAACTGTGTCCACAGTGATCTGTATAAGGGGGGGGCAATATTTAGAGTGATGATGTCACACGAGGTGTACTAAGCAATACACAAGCTGTCTGTTAACAAGGCAAGTGGTTTATATCATATTACTGCTGAACACCTTAAATATGCTAGTCCGAGGATAGCTCCTCTCCCTCTCCTTGCCATGTGTCTTGTCTTATTGGCTTTATGGTCCACGGCTCGTTACCAGTCTCAGTGTTGTCTGTACTGTTCGCGCCAGTCATTAAGGACAAAGCTGGTAAAGTATGCAGCCTAGATACCTACAGGCCTACAGCTCTAGCCAGCATACTGTCAAAAGTCCTAGAAAGAGTCCTGCTGGATAGAGAGCATGAATTTATCAACTCCACGGATAACCAGTTTGGTTTTAAAGCTAGACATGGCACTGGCTTTATGTATATGCCTTAAAGGAAACTGTAAACAAATACAGAGGCCAAAACTCATCGGTTCTTATATGTTTTATTGATGCTTCTAAAGCTTTTGATCGTGTTAATCACAGAAAGTTGTTCGTTAAATTGAGTCAAAGAGGGGTGTCTAAATACATTGTGAGAATTCTGGCTTATCGGTATGCCCACCAGACTATGCAAGTGAAATGGGGTAACAGTGTTTCAGCCCCATTTGGGGTCAGCAATGGTGTCAGACAAGGGGGAATTCTGTCTCCAGTTCTCTACAGTTTATATATTGATGATTTGTCCAAGCAGCTGAAAGCCTGTAACACTGGGTGCATGATGGGTAATACCTTGGGGAACCATATTATGTATGCAGATGACCTTGTCCTTTTTAGTCCCTGTAGCGCTGGTCTCCAGCAGCTCCTTAGTATATGTTGTGTGTATGTTGTGGAGCATGATATCAAATACAACACTGGTAAGCATTATACTGCACACCTGTGGTCAAACTACATATTGTACACCACTTTATACTGCACACCTGTGGTCAAACTACATATTGTACACCACTTTATACTGCACACCTGTGGTCAAACTACATATTGTACACCACTTTATACTGCACACCTGTGGTCAAACTACATATTGTACAACACTCTATACTGCACACCTGTGGTCAAACTACATATTGTACACCACTTTTTACTGCACACCTGTGGTCAAACTACATATTGTACACCACTTTATACTGCACACCTGTGGTCAAACTACATATTGTACACCACTTTATACTGCACACCTGTGGTCAAACTACATATTGTACAACACTCTATACTGAACACCTGTGGTCAAACTACATATTGTACACCACTTTTTACTGCACACCTGTGGTCAAACTACATATTGTACACCACTTTATACTGCACACCTGTGGTCAAACTACATATTGTACACCACTTTATACTGCACACCTGTGGTCAAACTACATATTGTACACCACTTTATACTGCCCCCTGTGGTCACACTACATATTGTACACCACTTTATACTGCACACCTGTGGCCAAACTATAAAAAAGCAAGCTTACAGAGGCTTCGAGTCGCTCATAATGATGCTATGAGAACACTACTAAAAAGACCTAGATGGTGTAGTGCAAGTGAAATGTTTGTGGCTGCAGGAGTCAATACTTTTCAGGCTCTTCTAAGAAAGCTCATGTATAATTTATTTGCCGGCTCGATGACTCTGATAATGTAATCATCAAGAGTTTACCTAATATAAGATTCAGTGCCACACGCTACCAGTCCCGGCAGTGGGACCACTGGTATAGCTGCCTGCTTATAACACACTGACTTGCTCCTTTTATGTTCTTTTATTCTGATTACTTTATGTGTTGTCTAGGGTTTGTCTTGTACCCATTTGTCTTTGTCTCTTATGGACCCTGAGTCTGCAATAAAGTGTTGAATTGAATTGAATTTTTCCATGTATGAGCTACACCATGTTTAACTTCAGTCTGCATTGCTTAGATAGATGCTTAACGCTCACGTGTAGCAGAAGAAAGGTCGTGTTGTGAAGTTTCTCCTCCATATGAAGTAATGAAGGCCTATTGTCAGCTGGTAGCAGAGGAATGTGTGAGAAACTCATTGAGGGTAGCGGGGTGTGCAGGAACGGTCCTGCAGAGTTACGAGCTGGAAGATAAGGACAAGAGGAGACCTGACCTATGAAGTCTCTCGACATTATGCAAGTTCTTTTATCCATTTGGATGACGGGCCAGCAGTGAAGTAACTCTGGGTACATGCCGTTGTGTCCATAACTCACACTTGTTTACTGTAAGCCTGACTCAGCAGATCGTGCCGCGAGGTGTAAAGGAAGCGCGCTCTGAGATCAGGGCACGCACTTCCTATCTACGCTTTGTGCATCTGTAGGATAGAATTGTGACTGCAGAATAATAGAATGGGGGGGGGTGGACCTAAGCAAACCTTTAACTGACAGGTCTTATCTGACAGGGTGTGTAAAACTTATGTGAGAAAAACATGATGGGGACTCCTGTAAACAGCCCCCAATATGGGAAAATGAATTCAGATTTGATTCAACTCTCTGGCATTTCCTCACCCGGATTATTGAGCATGCATCGAGGCGTTAATAGGGTTAGTTAACTTTTCATTAGCTGTCAGTTAACGCTTATTACTGCGTTGCCTCTTGTTAATCGATGCAGCCCTATTCGTAAGTGTTACAGTAGAGTCTTAATGATGAAGATTAAAATGAATTTTCCTTTGTTAATCCCCTTGGAGAAATTCAGTCACTGCAAGTCTGTGAATGTTCTCATCCATCCAGGTCGTGGTTCTCCAAAGGAGTTGAGTCAAGGGCAACTGGACTCGGTATTTATCCGTGAAGACGTTTCGCCTCTCATCCAGGAGGCTTCCTCAGTTCGCGCCTTTCTGACTAGACCAAGCTAGTCTGACTCAGTTACTGCTAATTAACCCATCCTAGCTGTGATCTGTGTAGCTAGGAGCAGCGGGCCGCCGCCTTCATGCTGCGCCCGGGCACCAACGTTCTTTTCCCATTGCCTTGCTCAAGGGCACAGACAGGAGTATTAACCCCAACATGCATGTTTCTTTCCGATGGTGGGGGAAACCGGAGCACCCGGAGAAACCCCACCACAGACACGGGGAGAACATGCAAACTCCACACAGAGGATGACCCGGGATGACCCCCAAGGTTGGACAACCCCGGGGTTCGAACCCAGGACCTTCTTGCTGTGAGGCGACAGCGCTAACCACTGCGCCACCAATTTATGATTTATGCTCAGATCATGGACCGATATAATCGCTCTAGATCTCATACCGAAGAACAACGGGGGAACTACGTAGGGGCCCTGCTGTCAGGCGAGGAGTGGTACATGGCTCTTTCCAGGGTTCCTTCCTCTTCCGTATGCTGAAGACACACCTTAATACAGTTCAGAGTGCTACATCGCCTATACTTCTTTAAAGCTGAACTCGCCAGAATATTCCCCAAACCTCCTAGGCCCTGTACGTGACAGGCGCAAGCAGACCCCGGCGACCGTCTGCCAGATGCTGTGGTCTTGCCTAAAACTGGCTCCTTTCTGGTCCTCCTTTTTTTGACACCATTTCTAAGACTTGCGGCTGCAGCACTATCCCTTCCCCTACAACTTCTATCTTCGGTGTCCTCTGAGTTCCAGATAAATCCAATCTCCCGGCTCGCTTACACAAGGTCATTTGCCTTGTCCTTTTTATTAGAGAGACGCTCAGCTCTTTTTAAAGGGAAGGATCAGGGGCGCAACGGGGGGAGGGGGGGGGGTGTGTGCAGAGGGTGCAATGCACACAGGCGCCGCATCAGCGGGGGGGCGCCAGAAGTACAGTGTACAGTAAACAATTTCTGGTTATAGGCCTATTTGTTTTTTAAAAGTGTAATGTTTCTGAATATTATTACTTAGATGAGCATTTTGGATTAGAATATATAGTTACATTTTATATCTTTTAATTATAATATTTGTTTTTTTTGCGTCCGCTCTTTTGGCGCCCCCGCTGATGCGGCGCCTGTGTGCATTGCACCCCGTGCACCCCCACCTCGTTGCGCCCCTGGGAAGGATGTAACCCCTCCGCCACACGACCAGTGGATCAAAGACGTGATGCAGAACCTCAAGCTGGAGACAGTCAGATGCACCCTCCACGGATCCATCAAGGGGTTTTACAAAACCCTTAATTAACCCCTTAATAAACCATGTGAACAGTTTACCTGGCCTGGAACTCTGAACTCCTACGCCTACGGGTGGTCCGGCCTGTCTGGGCTCAAATACACATGATACACGTTTTTGTTTTTGTTTTTACCTTTCTGTTTCGGATGTTGTTGCTGGTTTTGTTTTGTCTTGTCGATATTCCTCATCTTTTTTTTTTCCCCTTTTCCCAATTGTGCTTGGCCAATTACCCCACTCTTCCGAGCCGTCCCGGCCGCTGCTCCACCCCCTCTGCCGATCCGGGGAGGGCTGCAGACTACCACATGCCTCCTCCCATACATGTGGAGTCACCAGCCGCTTCGTCTCACCTGACAGTGAGGAGTTTCACCAGGGGGACGTGGCACATGGGAGGATCACACCCCCCCCAGTTCCCCCTCCCCCCTGAACAGGCGCCCCGGCCGACCAGAGGAGGCATTAGTGGAGCGACCAGGACACATACTTACATCCGGCTCCCCACCCGCAGACACGGCCACTTGTGTCTGTAGGGACGCCCGACCAAGCCGGAGGCAACACGGGGATTCGAACCGACGATCCCCATGGTGGTAGGCAACGGAACAGCCCGCCACGCCACCCGGACGCCCTATTCCTCAACCTTCTTTACATATTTCTACCTTGAGATAATGGCTTACGGTGATGTCTCGTGTGGTAAATGGGGGTCAAAATGTACCGGAATGTTCCTTTAACTTCCCGAGAGTTGGGCGGCTGTAGTTTTAGATGACGCACGGTTGTTATCTCTGGCCAGACCGGCCGATTGAGCAGGCCAGGAGCGGGTTTACAGGTAACGGCCGGCACCAGTAAAGCCGCATTGAGCGGCTCTCCGTCAGAGCCGGTCATGGATCGGGCCGATCAATGCTGCGGCCACGCCAGACTCTGACGAGGAGAGCCGTGTGTGCTGTGCTGTGCTGTGCTGTGCCGCGGTCGATAAGTCAGGCGGCGTAAAACAGCGTGTGGGTGGAGCTTCGGCCCCGGTATTACAGGCCGCAGATAAACCATCTGACAGAGACGTCTCTGATCCAGGCCACCATGAAACAGCAAACCGAGCGCAGCTTCTCCTCCTCTCGGTAGTGCAGGGATCAGGTGAATCCACCTCTTCAGACATTTCTGTCTTTTTATACTTGCAGTGGATTTCCTGTTTTATACGTTTCCTTTTACTCAGCTTTTAATCTGTCTACTGAAATTGATGAAAAGGAAATAAAAGGGTGTAGATGTGGAGGACGGTGATAAAGATGTCGTGTATAAAGGATATAAAGGGGTGTAGGTGTAGAGGATGGTGATAAAGATGTCGTGTATAAAGGATATAAAGGGGTGTAAATGTAGAGGATGGTGATGGAGGTGTCGTGTATGAAGGATATAAAGGGGTGTAGGTGTAGAGGATGGTGATGGAGGTGTCATGTATAAAGGATATAAAGGGGTGTAGGTGTAGAGGATGCTGATGGAGGTGTCGTGTATAAAGGATATAAAGGGGTGTAGGTGTAGAGGATGGTGATGGAGGTGTCTTGTATAGAGGATATAAAGGGGTGTAGGTGTAGAGGATGGTGATGGATGTGTCATGTATAAAGGATATAAAGGGGTGTAGGTGTAGAGGATGGTGATGGAGGTGTCGTGTATAGAGGATATAAAGGGGTGTAGGTGTAGAGGATAGTGATGGTGGTGTCATGTATCAAGGATATAAAGGGGTGTAGGTGTAGAGGATGGTGATGGAGGTGTCATGTATAAAGATATAAAGGGGTGTAGATGTAGGGGATGGTGATGGAGGTGTCGTGTATAAAGGATATAAAGGGGTGTAGGTGTAGAGGATGGTGATGGATGTGTCATGTATAAAGGATATAAAGGAGTGTAGATGTAGAGGATGGTGATGGAGGTGTCATGTATAAAGGATATAAAGGGGTGTAGGTGTAGATGATGGTGATGGAGGTGTCGTGTATAAAGGATATAAAGGGGTGTAGGTGTAGAGGATGGTGATGGAGGTGTCGTGTATAAAGGATATAAAGGGGTGTAGGTGTAGAGGATGGTGATGGAGGTGTCGTGTATAAAGGATATAAAGGGGTGTAGGTGTAGAGGATGGTGATGGATGTGTCATGTATAAAGGATATAAAGGGGTGTAGGTGTAGAGGATGGTGATGGTTGTGTCATGTATAAAGGATATAAAGGGGTGTAGGTGTAGAGGATGGTGATGGATGTGTCATGTATAAAGGATATAAAGGAGTGTAGATGTAGAGGATGGTGATGGAGGTGTCATGTATAAAGGATATAAAGGGGTGTAGGTGTAGAGGATGGTGATGGTTGTGTCATGTATAAAGGATATAAAGGGGTGTAGATGTAGAGGATGGTGATGGTTGTGTCATGTATAAAGGATATAAAGGGGTGTAGGTGTAGATGATGGTGATGGAGGTGTCGTGTATAGAGGATATAAAGGGGTGTAGGTGTAGATGATGGTGATGGAGGTGTCGTGTATAGAGGATATAAAGAGGTGTACATTAGGGTTGTGCCAATTTGGCAAAATCGTATATGGATGATTGAAGGGATGATAGACGATTGGTTTGTCCCACATCGATACTGAAGTGATTTTAACTAATAACCCATGTTATAACATAATCTGTAGACTCTGCCGCCTAATGTAGTGTCGTGTAGTGTCGTGTCGTGTAGTGTCATGTCGTGTCGTGTAGTGTAGTGTCGTGTCGTGTCGTGTCATGTCGTGTCACGTCGTGTCGTGTCGTGTCACGTCGTGTCGTGTCGTGTAGCGTTGTGTCGTGTAGTGTAGTGTAGTGTAGCATAGTGTAGTGTCGTGTACTGTAGCATCGTGTCGTGTAGTGTAGTGTAGCATAGTGTAGTGTCGTGTAGTGTAGTGTAGTGTAGCATAGTGTAGTGTAGTGTAGTGTAGTGTAGCATAGTGTCGTGTAGTGTAGTGTAGTGTAGCGTAGTGTCGTGTCATGTAGTGTTGTGTAGTGTAGTGTAGTGTAGCATAGTGTAGTGTAGTGTAGTGTAGTGTAGCATAGTGTCGTGTAGTGTAGTGTAGCGTAGTGTCGTGTCATGTAGTGTTGTGTCATGTAGTGTAGTGTAGTGTAGCATAGTGTAGTGTCGTGTCGTGTAGTGTCGTGTCGTGTAGTGTAGTGTCGTGTCGTGTCGTGTAGTGTAGCATAGTGTAGTGTCGTGTCGTGTAGCGTTGTGTCGTGTAGTGTAGTGTAGTGTAGCATAGTGTAGTGTCGTGTCGTGTAGTGTCGTGTCGTGTCGTGTAGTGTAGTGTCGTGTCGTGTCGTGTCGTGTCGTGTCACGTCGTGTCGTGTCGTGTAGCGTTGTGTCGTGTAGTGTAGTGTAGTGTAGCATAGTGTAGTGTCGTGTACTGTAGCATCGTGTCGTGTAGTGTAGTGTAGCATAGTGTAGTGTCGTGTAGTGTAGTGTAGTGTAGTGTAGCATAGTGTAGTGTAGTGTAGTGTAGCATAGTGTCGTGTAGTGTAGTGTAGTGTAGCGTAGTGTCGTGTCATGTAGTGTTGTGTCATGTAGTGTAGTGTTGTGTTGTGTAGTGTAGTGTAGTGTCGTGTAGCATAGTGTAGTGTCGTGTAGTGTAGCATCGTGTCGTGTAGTGTAGTGTAGCATAGTGTAGTGTCGTGTAGTGTAGTGTAGTGTAGCACAGTGTTGTGTAGTGTAGTGTAGCATAGTGTAGTGTAGTGTAGCATACTGTAGTGTCATGTAGTGTAGTGTTGTGTAGTGTAGCATAGTGTAGTGTCATGTAGTGTAGTGTAGCATAGTGTAGTGTAGTGTAGCATACTGTAGTGTCATGTAGTGTAGTGTAGCATCGTGTAGTGTAGCATAGTGTAGTGTAGTGTAGTGTAGTGTAGTGTAGTGTAGTGTAGCGTAGTGTAGTGTAGCGTAGTGTAGCGTAGCGTAGTGTAGTGTGCGTACAGAGAAGTTTGTGATGGAGCGGTGTGATGGAGCGGTGTGTCGGCCCGCTTCGCCCCGTTAACCACGAGTGACGGGTGAGTTTTAAACCTTCATCACCAACCCGTTTGCCGTGTCTTTTGCGGGGCCCCGACACCCCGCCTCTCCGTCCTCCATGTGTCCGCTCTCCAGCGCTTTGCTCTGCGCCCCGGCGGCGTTGGTGCCACTGCGGATGGGATTCGGATTGTCGTATTACAGATAAAACACTGTTAAGCAGGACGTGATGCTGTGGTGTCACACACACGGACTTTTAAAAGGGAGCCGTTGTTTGGATAGAGGAGACGTTGTTGTTAAATGGATTTTTTAATGTTTAAATCATTTAAAATGTTCACTCTTCTGAACGTTTATGTACGTGACTTTACCTGTATTGCTTGCAGGAAGCTTAAAGGGTCGATTATTTCAACGCTCCGCCGGAAGCTGAGCCGCACGCAAGACGATTATTCAAAATCCTTAATCCAAATTAAACTCGTAACGTCAATAGTCATTTTAAAAATGCTGTGCAGAGGATAAATGATTTAATAAAAACGAATGACTACCACTACGACTACAAGCCAGGTAAAACCCATAATATGCCCAAATATGAGATGTTGTGTTTTTCTTTGGCACTAAGCCTAAGTCATCCATGCTTTTTTTGCCAATTACCGCCTTTATTCGATAGCTACAGTAGAGGGAGGGACGGGAAAGACGGGGTGACATGCGGCAAAGGCATCGGGTCGGATTCGAACCCAGGCCGCTGCGGTAAGGACAGCCTTATGTGGTGCCAGTCCAGCAGGTGAGCCACCGGGGCGCCCCACCTCATCCACGCTGACACTTCACTGGCGTGCTGTGGCGCAACTCCACCCCCACCCCCCCCTACTCCCGTCACCCCCTCCTGCTCTCTCCACCCCCTCCTACTCCCGCCACCCCCTCCTACTCCCCCCACCCCCTCCCACTCCCGTCACCCCCTGGTGATCGGCTGGCCAGTTGGCGATCTCTAGTAGCCACAATTGGACGATATGAAAATAGAAACGGTCAGTACTGAAGAGATACTAGAAAGAGAGCTGACATGGAGCCGCCGAGTGAGGGAGTGAAATGGCGTCGATGGAAGACGATCAGACGTATCCTAAAGCAGGAGCAAAACAACGACTGCAACACAACAATGACCTGGGTGCCAGAAGAAAAAGGAAGAGGAGGAAGGCCCAAGACTTCCTGGAGGGGCACAGTTGAGAAAGAAAGCGAAGAGGGGGGGCTGGAAATCATAGAACAAGGTGCGGGCTGTAGAAGCTGACCAGGCAAGGTAGAAATGAAGGCCTTACGCGCCACAGGGCACGAAGCAGATAGGTAACAGGTAACCACTCATCACACCTCAATAACGTTTATTTTACCGGTAAATTGCCCTTTTAAAAGCAGCTTATGGAAGAGAATAGCTCAGCTGGAACACGGCTCTCAGAAAACCATGTGACTATGAATTCCACTTGAGCCAAATGGGGCGAGAGTTCACCTGGTTAAGTTAAATTTGCTTTAAAATGCTAAACTGCTACCACACATCTTTTGCTACCAATGATGGGTAATGGGGTCCGGCTGTAACGCTGCCTGCTGCTGATGTTAATGGAGGACTGCTCTTAACCACGGTGACATGGAACTCTGCAGAGCAGCATTCACTTCAACCACAGGCAACATCCAAATAAAAGAGAAAAAAAAAGTGAATGAGTACCAGATTTGCCGTTAAAAATAGGATGAATCAGAGAATACGATTGATAAAATGGAGCGATGAATGACACCTAATGGATGTCAGACCCCGCTTTCTGAACCACCAGGCCACTGAGTGAATTATAGAAGGTAATGTTGTCACGTGAAAGCCATGATATGCAAGCCTCTTAAAGATTGTGGTGAAACTGTTAAGCCGACGATTAAAATGAATGCACCGAGGGACCGTCATTTTAGGGTTTTCATGGGGGAAGGGGTAGAGGTGGAAGGACGGGGGGCAATAACCGCCGAAGTACAACTGATAAACCGTCACTTGATTCAGCTTTAATAGGTTAGTGTTAATTAATTGGGGCCTAGTGGCGGAATGGCTTCGCCTGTGGAATCACATGGGAGTCCAGTTAAAACCAGTGAGCTGGGCTTTAATTAACACACATGTACTGGAGGAGAGCAGTTCAATAGTCCAATACCTCAATCCGGTCAATCACAAGGCGTTAGCGAATGCACAGCCATGGCATCTATGGGGGATACAGTACTTATATTGCTGGGTTAGTTGGGGCATTTTGCTACTTATTGACATACTGACACCATAAGCGGACAGGGGCAGAGGGGGTGACCACCCCAGGGCCCACATTAAGTAGGGGCCCTGCTGGGGGGGGTAATTTACAAAACCATTCCCAACAGCAATGCCAGTGCCAAACAAACTTTAGAGCTTCTAGTGCCGTTCGGGTGTAATCCCCCCTCCGACCACAATGTTGGATGGCGCTGTTGGCGTTTCTGATTGTTGACTACACGGGAAGTGAAGAAGCAGAAGTAGCGGTTCAAAATGTATGGCTAGCTTCGCTGGAAGCTTTACTGCTTGCAGCTTTCTCAGGGACCCTTCTTCCAAACCAAGTGTGGGTCGGCGAGGAAATCAAAGGACAGAGTACAGACAGACAAGAGACTCCTTCCACTTTAGTTAGATTTGCGTCCGTGCGTGGCCGAGGCCCGAGGCCGGACTGTCCAGCCTCACTTTGCTGTGCGTTTAGCGGGACACAAGTCGTTGGCGGGTTCGCCGCCATGATGGAGAGGAGGATGAAGTCTTGAAAAAGGTACCATGATATGTACGAAGTTCCTCAACCTGTGCAGATTATTTCGTTCTATAGAGGATGGTGAGAGTCAGTGGCTCAGGGGCTGGGTCAGTGAGTGAAACGTCATAGTTATCCTTTATTAACTTGGAGTTTTGGCCATGAAGAAATCAGTCAGAATGTTAGCTTAAACTCCATGCTTCCCTCATCTTGGCACTTGTCTGTGTCACTGCCTGTGGTGTTGTAGACTGTCTACTTTGTATTTGAATACAAATACTTGTACTGTATACTTGTACTGGTACAATACAAATACTTGTAGTGTTGTAGACCGCTTTGTCTTTTATATTTGAATAGGCCTTGTAGTGTTCGGGCGTCTTCAGATGATAAGAAATTTGCTTTGCCCACCATGTGGGGCGCGGGGCATAGCAGGGAGGTGTGGTGGGGTCAGTGGCTGGGTTAGGCAGGCAGTGAGCATTCACATCCAAATTACATCCTTTTGTGCTCTCTAATGTTTTATAACAATCTGATCCTTCATTCTTCCAACTGCCACAGAATTTTAGAATATTGTCCCCCCCCCCCAGCTGAACTACATCCCAAATGAAAACCTAAACAAGAATATTGCCAAAGTATATATGAAGTACTTTCTTCTTGTTTTATATAGTTTTTGATAGCTGTGCAATGACTAAGTAACACCATTGCCTCACATCATTATGTTACACAGCGTTACATCACTACTGCTGCTGCTACTACTTTCGGCTGCTCCCGTTAGGGATCGCCACAGCGGATCATCTGTCTCCATCTCTTCCTGTCCTCGACATCTTCCTCTGTCACACCAGCCACCTGCATGTCCTCTCTCATCACATCCATAAACCTCCTCTTTGGCCTTCCTCATCTCCTCTTCCCTGGCAGCTCCATATTCAGCATCCTTCTCCCAATATACTCAGCATCTCTCCTCCGCACATGTCCAAGCCATCTCAATCTTGCCTCTCTTGCTTTCTCTCCAAACTGTCCAACCTGAGCTGCCCCTCTAATATACTTGTTCCTAATCCTGTCCTTCTTCGTCACTCCCAATGAAAATCTTACACAGCATTACATCACTAAATCCCAAAAATACCTCTCTAACTCCATTTTGGCAGACATACCGCAATACAACAGATAGCTGCACTTTGTTGGCTGTGTCAGTGGTGTCATCAACTTGTACCGACACGAAAGGAGCTGCGTTTGCCTCATCTTGAATGTTCTGTCGAAGAGTGTCACTTACTGCCAAGATAAGGTAGTTTTGAATATGGTTCGATGTTCCGGAAAACACTGAAGAAAGTTCAAGATGCGTTGCCAACCGCAGGTCTTTCTCTGCAATGAGGTTTAAGAGCTCCACATAGTTTCCCCGGTTTGATGAGCTGGTGCTTTCCTTGTTTACCCTGAAGGCTAATTCCTGTTTCCCTAAGTAGCAAGTAGCACGTATCAAGTCCTTCAGAATCTCACGACTTTCCCTCACCTTCGGGTTGTGCTCGGAGACTTGCTGATTGTTAGCCTTGTTTAAAGCTAGGTTGATCGGAGTGCAGTTTCCAAACGTTTTCAGTGCTATTTGATGTTGAATGTGTGAACTGGACCACTCGTACTCGACTAGCACTGCGGGCAGGTTGTTCAGGTCACAGTAGCCGGCATCTACCCACACATTGTCCCGCTCTCTGGAAAAAAACAGCAAGCAAGGGAAGCAGTACAGCCTGCAGGTGGTAGCATGGGAGCTGCATAGCCACTCTTTCCTTATGTGCCACCCCGGCTGGACTGATCGGATGATTTTCTGCCCTTTATGCTGGTAGAGGTCAGGGAGAGCTGGTGTAGGCCTACCTTGCTTGATGACAAGTCATATTTGCTGGTAATCCAGTTTACTAAAACTCTGAAGATGTATGATGGTCGACATTGCTGATTTCGCTCTGAAGTGTAGCTAAGCTGCTCAAATTCAAATGAGCTAGCTTGATAGCACAAATATCTGTGGCATTGTAGCAATTGAACACCTTGATGGCTCTGATTGATTCGCATTCCCGCCATAAGCAGTGCCTTTCTTCGTTCGTTGATTTTACCTTAAGCTACGCAATACGCATGCACAAACTCTGAAATTCACAACCTTAAAGGCAATCCTGAAATAAGCAGAGCCTACCCTTCCCACGGAAAAAGTAGGCGAGCTTGTGCGCTATACAAGCTTACGCTCTTAGAAATTTAAGAACTTAAAAAGGACAAGGACGTAAAAAATATCATTAAAAATACGTTATAACACAGCATGCTTGTAACTAGAGTGAGATTTTGATATGTTGTTATGAATTTGTTGTATGGTTATTTCGACTGGATTATCACGTGCCTACCCTGACCACACGTCATTGGTAGTTCTAGTTTTCTTACATCACTCTCTAAATGTTAAAAAGGTAAATGGACTGCATTTATAAAGTGCTTTTCTAGTCTACCCACCACTCAAAGTGCTTTTCGATGCATGCCTCACATTCACCCATTCACACACACATTCAAACAATGATGGTGGGATCAAACCACCGACCCTCTGATTACTAGACGACCCGCACTACCTCCTGAGCCATGCCGCCTCTCTACCTCTCCTGCTTGCCTGCGTCGCTTCTGGCTACATCACATACAGCTGTTATCTCATTGGTTGTGCTTTGAATGGTCAGCAGCAACCGAGGTCAGAGTTGAAATAATTTGAACTTTGAGCGCAGAACTCGGTGGCAATTTCAAGGGTGCGCCACGCCAAGGGTAGCGCTTTTGCCTAGTTTGGCGCCACCGCTCTCCCCATAGGAAAACAGTGACGCAGCCAGCACAGAGCGGTTTTACCACTGATCAGGTGTGAGCGCCTATATAGACTGCCGTGTCTACTTTATTGATTTAGATGTACTTTATTAATCCCCATGGGGAAATTCTTTCTCTGCATTTAACCCATCCTAGCTGGGTAGCTAGGAGCAGTGGGCAGCCGCCGTGCAGCACCCAGGGACCAACTCCAGTTCGTCTTGCCATGCCTCAATCAGGAGCACAGACAGGAGTATTAACCCTAACATGCACGTCTTTTTGATGGTGGGGGAAACCAGAGCACCCAGAGAAAACCCACAGTGCAGTGCACAGTACATGGGGAGAACATGTAAACTTCACACAGTGGATGATCCCCCCCCCAAGGTTGGACAACCCCAGGGTTCAAACTCAGCACTTTCTTGCTGTGAGGCGACAGTGCTAACCACTGGGGCACCGTGCCACCAATATTATGTTATGTTTATGTTTATGTAAGAAAGATGGTAATGAGACAGTGCACCTGCCCTGCCGCTGTCTATCTTCGCTGCTGCTGAACTGTTTGTCAGTCGATGCATGTAGAGTGCCATGTGCTTCCTCGGTGCTTAGATATTTGAATACGACTGGCAACCTGTTTTCTTTTCTTTTCTTTGTTTTGGACAATTCATGTTTAAGGATAGGATAGGATAGGATATAGTATCAGCACTTTTACAGTTGTGAATTTTAAAATGACTTTATCAGAAGGGCCCCTGGAGAACGCTTCGCCCCCTCTGTGCTGAGAGCCTAGCACTGCCCCTAACTGACTGACGCTGAATAGATAGATACAGTCATTATTATCCTGCAGGAAATTTGTTTTCACAGCAACGTACAGCTATACATACATATTCATAAATGCATAACATTCACTCACACCCACAGATAAATCTGGCTCTATGCAAGGTAAGTAAGGCAGTTTGTTTAGTGCTGCTACAGCAGAAGGGACAAAACTTCTGCCAAAGCAAGCTCTTCTCCATTTCAGAGTCCTGTATCTGTGGCCTGATGGCAGTAGTGTAAAGTATGAATTGAGGGGGTGATTGGAGTCATTCCCCATTGTGAGTGCAAGGCGTATAATGGCTCTGTCGTTCATGTCTGAGAGGTTGGGTGTAGGGGAGTGGATGATCTTGGAGGCAGCATGTGCAAGTACTGCATGTGCAACCCATCTTGCATATACTGCAAGATGGGTTGGATCCTGCTTTTTTAAAGTAACAACCAGAGGTGGGGAGCAGCAGCAGCAAGTGCTCTGAGCTTATGGATGATGTGGAGTCTCTAATGGGATCATTTATGGATATCAGTGGTGTTGGGCAAAGCTGAGTTTACTGTCTAAAGAGAGTCCAAGATAGTTGAAGCTGTTAACCTGTTCTACTGTCTTGCCGTAGATAGAGATGGGGTTCAGTCCAGTGAGGGGTGTGTTTGGTGTGTTAATGACCAGTTCTTTTGTCTTGTCCATATTCAGTTGGAGGTAGTTGTCTGTGTGCACCATTGTGTAAAATGAGAAATGGAGTGTTGATAGGCAGTGATGGAGTTATTGTCATTAAGTAGTCCCAGTATGGCAGTATCATCAGAGTATTTGTAGTAGGTGGTGATGGGTGAAGGTCTGATGCAGTCGTTTGTGTAGAGAGTGTAGAAAAGGGGACCGAGGACACAGCCCTGAGGGGCTCCGGTGTTGATGATGATGATGTAGCTGTGCCTGTTCTTACAGCCTGTGGTCTGTTGCTAAGGAAGTTGTGGACCCAGTGGATGAGGAACGGAGGGATGTTGAGGTGATGGGAGTTTCTTGATCATCTGGTGGTGTTGAATTATATTGAAGGCGGAGCTGAAGTTGATGAAGAGAACTGAAATGAAGTTGTCAGGTAATTCCAGATGTTGGAGACATGCCACAGCATCCTCTGTCCCCTGTTTGGCCCTGTAGGCAAACTGGTGTGTGTCCAGAATTGTGCAATAAAAATCTTGCAATTTGCTGGCTGCAAAACTGAACCTTTAAAAAGTCAGTTTTCCCAATACCGTTACCCCCCCTATTTTCGGTTTTCTCGGTTTCATTTTTGTTTAATTCAGATTTTTTTATCCTGATACCCATTTTTACTGAGAAATTTTCTACGATAAACATCAGTAACGCAAAAGCAAAATAGCATTTTTGGGTTTGTTTTAGGAGATTTACAATTTTGTACAAACTGTACAATTTTGTACAGTTAATGATCTCCCCCAAATCTCGAAATTTGGGGAGAATTGGGGGAGATCATCCCCAAATGTAGTTCAGCTGGAAAACTTCCTTGTGGGAAATCCATTTTTTTACATCTCCGTTCTGCGATTCCCTCCGTGTTTGCCGCATCGTGGAGACCGTTGGGCCGGCGTCGAGAACAGAAAGCTTACAACAGTGTTGAGTTTTGGATGCTGACGTTTGGCAGAGCGCAGTGAGTGTATGTTGTTGTCGTGTGAAACATTTTGGGAGGGTTGTGCGGCAGCCTTCCTGTTGAACCTCCGTCGCGGCGGTCCGGTGTTTTCCGTCACTTCTGACACGTTTGTTCCCCTTCCTTCACCGTTTGGGTTTGTTTGGCCGGGAGATCGCGCTGGGATGATGCTCCGTGTCCTCCTCTTCACTTAACAAATGAAAAGAGACACACACACACACACACACACACACACACACAGACACACACACACACACACACACACACTGTGACAGGAGGAAGTGGTCTGGCCAAGTGGAATCAAACAAACGCTACCAGCAGGACTTGAACGGTGGCGAGTGAACGTGACGTCCTGCGATGTGCTTTCTCATCCTCCCTCCTTCCTCTCCCAATTTATCTCCCTCCCTCTGTCTCAGTTGGGTGTCTGTCTGCCTCTCCCCCCCCCCCCCCGGTCACCCTCAGCTCCCACTAAACACCCCCCTCGCCCCCCACCAACTGTTTTCCTCTCTGCCCTTCAGTCTCTGTCCTCTCACTTGCATCAGATCTCTTTACCTTTCTTCCGTCGCTTCCCCCTCGCTGTTTCTTTTCTTTCTTCAGTTTTTCTTTCCTCCATCTCCGCGGACGGTCGCCTCCCCACTGCGACCCCGGGGAGGGTCGAGATGACCTCTGTAAATCCCACCCTGAGCCCCCCCCCACCTCTCTCTCTCTCTCTCTCCCTCTCTCTCTCTCCCTCCCTCCCTCCCTCCCTCTCTCTCTCTCTCTCTCCCTCTCTCCCTCTCGCCTCTTTTCTCTCGCTCCTCTCTCCCTCTCTTCTCTCTGTCTTCTCTCCCCCTCCCTCTTCTCTCTCTCTCCCTCTCTTCTCGCTCTCCCTCTCGCTCTCCCTCTTCTCTTTTCTCTCCTCTCTCCTCCCTCTCACTTTCTCTCTCCCTCCCCCTCCTCTCTCTCTCTCTCTCTCCCTCCCTCCTCTCTCTCCTCTCTCACTTTCTCTCTCCCTCCCCCTCCTCTCTCCCTCCTCTCTCTCCTCTCTCACTTTCTCTCTCCCCCCTCCCTGTCTCTCTCTCTCTCTCTCTCCCTCCCTCTCTCTCTCTCTCTCTCTCTCCCTCTCTCCCTCTCGCCTCTTTTCTCTCGCTCCTCTCTCCCTCTCTTC
>NC_079212.1:6944064-6949064 GCF_029633865.1 Lampris incognitus | reverse complement strand
CGTGGAAGGACTTAGAGTGAACACGCTACGCCGGTGTAGCATTTTACTCCTGCAGACCAACACAGGAGGTGGGAGGAAGCACTGCTCGGCCGTGAATGACAGTAAAAGCGGTTTCAAAGCTGGGCAGCAATCGAGGCGTCCGTCCGGGGAGACCGAGGTCTGGCAGACAAGCGGAGGTAACGGGAGGTTTCTGGCGTTGGAGCAGATGACAGCATGGGCTGTCTCGGAAGATGACGGAGAGGAGCCCGTCGCTCTAAATGGGTTCGGGCGTGTGCAGGGGAGCCATGGGGGGGGGCCAGGGTGATGTGGAGAATAGGCTTAATAACTTTTAATCGAGCGTCGAAATTGTGTTTTACAAAATTACCAGTCCCTATTTTCTTTTTTTGGTACAAACCAAACATCTGGAAAGCATCTGTATGTGAGCTTTATGTAACCTCAACATTTCCAGAAGCCTTGTGACTTGGTAAGGGATGTTTATCAGATCATAAGTTGGTGCAGCGTCTGCCCATTTGGCCCCATTAGGCCTGTTAAAACTGTGCCGTATTAATAATCAGTCCACACAGACTAATCTTTCACCTGCCCTCTCATCAAAGCCTGCGATGCCCTCTTGACTGATAGTAAGTGTTCAGTCTTAATTTACATTAGTGATGTAAAAGTAGGTGATATCTCTTTGCTCCCATGCACAGATAGTGAGCGCCACCGGATGCAGGATTTGCATGAGCGTAAGCCTGCACAGCGCGGTGCACATCTCCATTATTATGCGTATGTATCTCCACAGCTTAAAGCTATTTCTGCAGGAGAGCTGCAGATACAGAGGAGGTCTGACTCACTCCGTCTTCCAGTTGAACTCCATCTGGTACTCTTACACCACCTTCTTCTTGGGCGGTACGGTGGCCCAGTGGTTAGTGCGGTCGCCTCACAGCAGGAAGGTCCTGGGTTCGAACCCCGGGGTCGTCCCGGGTCGTCCTCTGTGTGGAGTTTGCATGTTCTCCCCGTGTCTGCGGTGGGCTTCCCCCAGGTGCTCCGGTTTCCTCCCACAGTCCAAAGACATGTAGGTCAGGTAAACCTGCTGGGGGAGGGGTGTCTGGAGTGCCCTACTTAGCTAGAAGTGCCTGAAGATGAATGAATGAATGAATGAATGAATATATCTATTCATGATCTGAGCATAAATCATAAATTGGCGGCATGGTGGCGCAGTGGTTAGCATGCTCGCTTCACATCGAGAAGGTCCTGGGTTCGAACCCTGGGGTTGTCCAACCGTGGGGAGGGGGGGGTGGAGTTTGCGTGTTCTCCCCGTGTCTGCGGTGGGTTTTCTCCGGGTGCTCCGGTTTCCTCCACCATCAAAAGAAACATGCAGGTTAGAGTTGATACTCCTGTCTGTGCCCCTTGAGCAAGGCAATGGGAAAAGAAGTGGGGTTGGTCCCCGGGCGCAGCATGAAGGCGGCAGCCCGCTGCTCCTAGCTACACAGATGCCAGCTAGGATGGGTTAATTTGCAGTAACTGGATTTCCCCCAAGGGGATTAATAAAGGAAACTTAATTATCATCCTTCTATCTATCTGCCCCATCTGTCTGTCTGTCCCGTCTGTCTGTCTGTCTGTCTGTCTGTCTGTCTGTCTGTCTGTCTGTCTGTCTGTGTCTCACCAGATAAATGGTGAGTTTAGTTCAGTCAGTGAGCTAAGGTGTCATCGTTTCCGGTCGTCCTTCAGAAAAACACAAAGACCGGTTTGACGCCTTCTGGGGAAACCTCAGTCTGCAAATAAAACAATAAGTCAGTATTGGATTTCAGCATCATGTAAAGCTGTGATGTGACCGGACATGCTGCTAAAAGGAAGGGTCAGACTGGGTCAGAGTTCACGTGATGTTGGCTCTGGGCGTGGCGTCAGTACGTCTTGAGCTGCGTCCCAGATAGCAAAGAATGTTTGGCCCAAATATGGCCCACATCTGCAGTTCTCTTACGGCCCGCATTTGGCCTTGAGTGACGGCGTTGACTCAGGGTGGGTGTGGCTGCCTCAACTCAGCCACACTTGGGCCACATAGTATGTGCTGTAACCCAAGTCAAGCCCGGTCCATTACATTTGGGCCATGTCTGGCCCACACAACACTTGCCGTAACCCAAGTCAGGCCCGGCTTAAGACATTCGGGCCACATCTGGCCCACACAACAGTTGCCATAACCCAAGTCAGGCCCGGCTTATGACATTTGGGCCATGTCTGGCCCACACAACACTTGCCGTAACCCAAGTCAGGCCCGGCTTAAGACATTCGGGCCACATCTGGCCCACACAACAGTTGCCATAACCCAAGTCAGGCCCGGCTTATGACATTTGGGCCATGTCTGGCCCACACAACACTTGCCGTAACCCAAGTCAGGCCCGGCTTATGACATTCGGGCCACATCTGGCCCACACAACAGTTGCCGTAACCCAAGTCAGGCCCGGCTTATGACATTTGGGCCATGTCTGGCCCACACAACACTTGCCGTAACCCAAGTCAGGCCCGGCTTAAGACATTCGGGCCACATCTGGCCCACACAACAGTTGCCATAACCCAAGTCAGGCCCGGCTTATGACATTTGGGCCATGTCTGGCCCACACAACACTTGCCGTAACCCAAGTCAGGCCCGGCTTATGACATTCGGGCCACATCTGGCCCACACAACAGTTGCCGTAACCCAAGTCAGGCCCGGCTTATGACATTTGGGCCATGTCTGGCCCACACAACACTTGCCGTAACCCAAGTCAGGCCCGGCTTAAGACATTCGGGCCACATCTGGCCCACACAACAGTTGCCATAACCCAAGTCAGGCCCGGCTTATGACATTCGGGCCACATCTGGCCCACACAACACTTGCCGTAACCCAAGTCAGGCCCGGCTTATGACATTTGGGCCACATCTGGCCCACACAACAGTTGCCGTAACCCAAGTCAGGCCCGGCTTATGACATTCGGGCCATGTCTGGCCCACACAACACTTGCCGTAACCCAAGTCAGGCCCGGCTTATGACATTTGGGCCACATCTGGCCCACACAACAGCTGCCAGTGCCGTAACTGAGCCGTAAGTACCAAAGGTGCCCCAGATTAGGCCCAAATGCGTCTGCTATGTGGGGAGCGACGCCGGCCGTATCGCAGCCGGAGACGGACGCCAACGCCTCCTCCGTAGCAAATTAACGGATCGACGCCTTGTTACCAGTTCTGACTCTGATCATGTGCATAAAAGCTCTTCTGGATTAGTCATACGAGTATCTGCCAAGAAGCTCCATGGATCGGTCCCGTGAATCATTTTATAGATTCACCGTTCCCTGACTTCTGGACCCTCCACGGTGCCGTTTAAAACGAGGCCGACGAAGCAATTAACACCCCCCCTCACACACGTGACACGTTTCACTCTGGGAAGACAGGAAAGTCGTAGTCCTTTGTTTTCTTCCTCTGTATCTTGAGCTGTTCCTACCAAGATAAGGCACGAGTCCAGCTGGAGGGAGGGCTGCAGACCACCACGTGCCTCCTCCCATACATGTGGAGTCACCAGCCGCTTCTTTTCACCTGACAGCGAGGAGTTTCACCACCAGGGGGACGTAGCGCGTGGGAGGATCACGCTGTTGCTCCCCCCAGCCCCCCCCCCCAAACAGGCTCCCTGACCGACCAGAGGAGGCGCTAGTGCAGCGACCAGGGCACACACCCACATCTGGCTTCCCACCCGCAGACACGGCCAATTGTGTCTGTAGGGACGCCCGACCAAGCCGGAGACAACACGGGGTTCAAACCGGCGATCCCCTTGTTGGTAGGCAGCGGAATAGACCGCTACGCCACCCGGAGGCCTACTGACACTTTATTGATATATGATGCCCAGCATACATAGCCTTCAGCCTCTGTATGAGCCG
This sequence comes from Lampris incognitus, assembly GCF_029633865.1. Taxonomy (NCBI): domain Eukaryota; kingdom Metazoa; phylum Chordata; class Actinopteri; order Lampriformes; family Lampridae; genus Lampris; species Lampris incognitus. The sequence continues at coordinate 6,945,186 of NC_079212.1, read as the reverse complement.
TGTTGGGTGTCCCATAGACTCTGCTCCTCTTCCATCCATCCATTATCCATCCATTATCCATCCATTATCCATCCTTTATCCATCCATTATCCATCCATTATCCATCCATTATCCATCCTTTATCCATCCATTATCCATCCTTTATCCATCCTTTATCCATCCTTTATCCATCCTTTATCCATCCATTATCCATCCATTATCCATCCTTTATCCATCCATTATCCATCCATTATCCATCCTTTATCCATCGATTATCCATCCTTTATCCATCCATTATCCATCCTTTATCCATCCGTTATCCATCCTTTATCCATCCTTTATCCATCCATTATCCATCCATTATCCATCCATTATCCATCCATTATCCATCCATTATCCATCCTTTATCCATCCTTTATCCATCCATTATCCATCCATTATCCATCCTTTATCCATCCTTTATCCGTCCATTATCCATCCATTATCCATCCATTATCCATCCATTATCCATCCTTTATCCGTCCATTATCCATCCATTATCCATCCATTATCCATCCTTTATCCATCCATTATCCATCCTTTATCCATCCATTATCCATCCATTATCCATCCTTTATCCAAGCCGCTTATCCGAATTCTTCCAGCGTAGAATACGAGTAGGAATTTTAAAGACGTACTCATACGGTCCCGTTCGAGGTTAAGTGTAGGATTAAGGTGAGGTGGGGGTTAACCCACAGCTTAGCGTGCACACACCTCGCAGATCACACTGGCCCGGCGGTGAGAATCCCGATCCGACGCTCCGGGATGAGAACGGGCTCCATGGCGGAGCAGCTCCTGTCTCTTCTCCTCGTGCACAGTTACGGCCTACACGTGAAAGGGAAGGATTTATAACAGGTGTCGAGTACTTCACTACCTCGGCTTTGTAGTCGAACCCGTCCTGTGTATTTCAAAGCCCCTTCTCGCAGGCGTTCCCTTCTTAAGCGGGAGTCGCGGCAACATCCCCTCCTCTGGCTCGTCGGTTCACATTAGCGGCTGCCTGGCTTGGACTAACAGCGCATCGTGAAGCGGGCCGGGCTCGTGTCTCCAAATAAGACGTTCTCGCCCCAAAGACTCGAAAAGGGAAAAAAAAAAGACCGCCTTTGA
>NC_079212.1:6911755-6943864 GCF_029633865.1 Lampris incognitus | reverse complement strand
ACATGGACAGACACACACACTGCACACATGCATGCACAATAAGGCGCCGGCAGGCATATCATCGAACACACGGCCATACGAACACGTGACGTAACAACACATCTCAGCACATCTTGAGAAATGTGGGACGCCGCCCACCAGGCGCGCCCCCGACGTTGGCGTGGCGTCGCCGCGGCGAGCGATAACCACAGAAGAAGAAGAGTTTATTCAGACGGAGAACGCGCCGTCTTGTTTCACTCCGCATGCCGGTGACATTTTGATACATGGCCTCGTGACGGCCGAGCCACCAGGGCTCACCTGAGGAGGGACGGAGCGCGTGCCGCACCGTCAGCACCGTCAGCACCGTCAGCACCGTCACACCACATGCTGCGTGTGTGTGTCTGTGTGTCTGTGTCGAAATCCTTTGTACGTACTTGTTTGCTTGTGATTTCTCGTACTTCTATCTTTGTGAGGACCAGTTTGAGTTTTTGACCATCGGCTTGAGGACATTTTTGCACAGTAAGGGTGTGTTTTAGGGTCAGGACTCGGTCGAGGGTTAGAAGTTTAGGATGGGGGTTAAAGGTTAGGCACGTGGTTCTGCGGGTTAACTTCAGGGTTAAGGACTAGGGATGTAGTCAATGAGGAGGTAGTAGTCTGCAGCCCTCCCCGGATCGGGAGAGGGGGTGGAGCAGAAGAGTGGGGTAGTTGGCCAAGTGCAATTGGGGAGAAAAGGGGGGGGGGTCAAAACAATTAATTAATTAATGTGTGTGTGTGTGTGTGTGAACATATTGTCCCCTCAAACCAACCCTGCCCTTGTCTCTCTCTAGTATTTCTCATTGCTTAATTAACTATCTAATGTAATCGCCTGCTAAATTACCGGAGGCGTAGTTCCATGGTTTGGGCCCTGGACCATCAGGCAGTCTTATTATGACTTAATCTGACTGAGTGTTAGACACACACACACACACACACACACACACATCCTCCCTTTTTCATCACACTGCTAATTGCTAATCACACAGCTAGCGATGTTATTAGCCCTTGCAAAGATCCAGCACCTCCTTCCTTCCTGCTCCTGGTCCTCTCTGTCTGCGGAGGCGTCCATAAAGCCCTGCACACCCTTCAGCGGTGTGGACCCACCCTGCAGCAGCTCCTCCTTTGTAACTGATTCTTAATTGTTTTCCTTGTCGTCTGTATCAGTGGCCTGATGACAGGAGGATTACAGACTCTCTTGTGTTACAGGATTAAAAGACCGGTTCTGAGCCGCCGTGTGGGTAACAGCCCAGCCGTTGGAGCTGTTAAAGCTGCGGTCCGGGATGTTTCTCCATTAATAACTCGTTATTTTATCCTTGTGAAAGGTGGAGGTGATGTGGTGGTGGTGGTGTTGGACAGACGCTCAGTCTTCCGGTAGAACAGTGTTGTGATATAGTGGATGTAGGAGACAGAGAAACAGACCTGTTGACTCTGATGTTCTGGGACTACAAACCAGGTGTAGCAGGACTACAAACCAGGTGTAGCAGGACTACAAACATGGTGTAGCAGGACTACAACCCAGGTGTAGCAGGACTACAAACAAGGTGTAACAGGACTACAACCCAGGTGTAGCAGGACGACAAACCAGGTGTAGCAGGACTACAAACAATATGTAGCAGGACTACAAACCAGGTGTAGCAGACTACAAACAAGGTGTAGCAGGACTACAAACAAGGTGTAGCAGGACTACAAACAAGATGTAGCAGGACTACAAACCAGGTGTAGCAGGACTACAAACAAGGTGTAGCAGGACTACAAACCAGGTGTAGCAGGACTACAAACAAGATGTAGCAGGACTATAAACCAGGTGTAGCAGGACTACAAACAAGATGTAGCAGGACTGCAAACCAGGTGTAGCAGGACTACAAACAAGGTGTAGCAGGACTACAAACAAGATGTAGCAGGACTACAAACAAGGTGTAGCAGGTCTACAAACAAGATGTAGCAGGACTATAAACCAGGTGTAGCAGGACTACAAACCGGGTGTAGCAGGACTACAAACAAGATGTAGCAGGACTATAAACCAGGTGTAGCAGGACTACAACCCAGGTGTAGCAGGACTACAAACAAGGTGTAGCAGGACTACAAACAAGGTGTAGCAGGACTACAACCCAGGTGTAGCAGGACTACAAACAAGGTGTAGCAGGACTACAAACAAGATGTAGCAGGACTATAAACCAGGTGTAGCAGGACTACAAACAAGATGTAGCAGGACTACAAACCAGGTGGAGCAGGACTACAAACCAGGTGTAGCAGGACTACAAACAATATGTAGCAGGACTACAAACCAGGTGTAGCAGGACTACAAACAAGATGTAGCAGGACTATAAACCAGATGTAGCAGGACTACAAACAATATGTAGCAGGACTACAAACCAGGTGTAGCGGGACTACAAACAAGATGTAGCAGGACTACAAACCAGGTGTAGCAGGACTACAAACAAGATGTAGCAGGACTATAAACCAGGTGTAGCAGGACTACAAACAAGATGTAGCAGGACTACAAACAAGGTGTAGCAGGACTACAAACAATATGTAGCAGGACTACAAACCAGGTGTAGCAGGACGACAAACAAGATGTAGCAGGACTGCAAACCAGGTGTAGCAGGACTACAAACAAGGTGTAGCAGGACTACAAACAAGATGTAGCAGGACTACAAACAAGGTGTAGCAGGTCTACAAACAAGATGTAGCAGGACTATAAACCAGGTGTAGCAGGACTACAAACCGGGTGTAGCAGGACTACAAACAAGATGTAGCAGGACTATAAACCAGGTGTAGCAGGACTACAACCCAGGTGTAGCAGGACTACAAACAAGGTGTAGCAGGACTACAAACAAGATGTAGCAGGACTACAAACAAGGTGTAGCAGGACTACAACCCAGGTGTAGCAGGACTACAAACAAGGTGTAGCAGGACTACAAACAAGATGTAGCAGGACTATAAACCAGGTGTAGCAGGACTACAAACAAGATGTAGCAGGACTACAAACCAGGTGGAGCAGGACTACAAACCAGGTGTAGCAGGACTACAAACAATATGTAGCAGGACTACAAACCAGGTGTAGCAGGACTACAAACAAGATGTAGCAGGACTATAAACCAGATGTAGCAGGACTACAAACAATATGTAGCAGGACTACAAACCAGGTGTAGCGGGACTACAAACAAGATGTAGCAGGACTACAAACCAGGTGTAGCAGGACTACAAACAAGATGTAGCAGGACTATAAACCAGGTGTAGCAGGACTACAAACAAGATGTAGCAGGACTACAAACAAGGTGTAGCAGGACTACAAACAATATGTAGCAGGACTACAAACCAGGTGTAGCAGGACGACAAACCAGGTGTAGCAGGACTACAAACAAGGTGTAGCAGGACTACAAACCAGGTGTAGTAGGACTACAAACAAGGTGTAGCAGGACTACAAACCAGGTGTAGCAGGACTACAAACATGGTGTAGCAGGACTACAAACAATATGTGGCAGGACTACAAACCAGGTGTAGCAGGACTACAAACAAGGTGTAGCAGGACTACAAACAATATGTAGCAGGACTACAAACCAGGTGTAGCAGGACGACAAACCAGGTGTAGCAGGACTACAAACAAGGTGTAGCAGGACTACAAACCAGGTGTAGCAGGACTACAAACAAGATGTAGCAGGACTACAACCCAGGTGTAGCAGGACTACAAACAAGATGTAGCAGGACTACAAACAAGGTGTAGCAGGACTACAAACAAGGTGTAGCAGGACTACAAACCGGGTGTAGCAGGACTACAACCCAGGTGTAGCAGGACTACAAACAAGGTGTAGCAGGACTACAAACCAGGTGTAGCAGGACTACAAACAAGGTGTAGCAGGACTACAAACATGGTGTAGCAGGACTATAAACCAGGTGTAGCAGGACCACAAACAAGATGTAGCAGGACTATAAACCAGGTGTAGCAGGACTACAAACCAGGTGTAGCAGGACTACAAACCGGGTGTAGCAGGACTACAAACAAGGTGTAGCAGGACTACAAACCAGGTGTAGCAGGACTACAAACCGGGTGTAGCAGGACTACAAACAAGATGTAGCAGGACTACAAACCAGGTGTAGCAGGACTACAAACAAGGTGTAGCAGGACCACAAACAAGATGTAGCAGGACTATAAACCAGGTGTAGCAGGACTACAAACAAGATGTAGCAGGACTACAAACCAGGTGTAGCAGGACTACAAACAAGGTGTAGCAGGACCACAAACAAGATGTAGCAGGACTATAAACCAGGTGTAGCAGGACTACAAACAAGATGTAGCAGGACTATAAACCAGGTGTAGCAGGACTACAAACCAGGTGTAGCAGGACTACAAACCGGGTGTAGCAGGACTACAAACCAGGTGTAGCCGCCATTGTGGCTGGTGTGCCGTCAGCTCAGCAGTAAACAGTCCCCACCCTTGTAGAAATGGATCCTGGGACCAAAGCTAACACAGTCTGGTGTATTACAAACTACATCACACTACATGGGAACACTGTCGTACAGTCATATTGGTTGTCATGGCGACGTCAGCATCACGTCTCAGTCTTTTTTTCTCCGACACGTGCGTGTTTGCTGCTGCACCCGTGTCCGTCCTACCCGGTCAAAACATGTCAACAGCGGTACACGGAGACTGGAGAGCGTCTCCAACCGTGGTGAAGATGGCCGGTGGTGTTACGGAGCCGGACTCCACCATACACGCGGAGACCGCAGAAACGAATGCTAATGAGTTTCTTTCAAGGGGCGGATGTGAGCGGCCGCGGCGGCCAATTTGGGCAGCTGCACGAGCGGGGGGGGGGGGCACACAGAGGATTTGGCTGGTGATCCTGATCCGAGGGCAGGCCTGGAAGACTCGGTCCTGACGAGACGGACGGTAATGTGTCGTCCCCCTGTTGAGGCCGTTTGGGCTTAATTGTAGAACGGGAGTCTGGACTTCGGAGTCCCCGTCCCTCTCCTCCTCCCTTTCATTTCCCCCGCTCCCGTTTCTTCTCCGAGGCCGGCAGCCCCTCATCCTCCCCTCTCCTTTCATCTCCTCCTCTCCCCTCGCCTTTCCTATCATCTCTCTCTCTGCTCTGCTCTGTGATTACCGTGGTCGGCGGCTCCTGGCGTGGTTAGATCTGTTCAAAGCGTCTCGGTTGGACCGCCGGCCCGGTCTTAACTACGGGTAACCTTGTGCGGCGGCGCGCCGGCGCTCCGGCAGGGACGGGCTCGCCTTGAAAGGACGCCGCCGAAGTGAGCGGCGGGGAAAGTTAGGCGGAGTAAACAGGTGCGGCGACGGGAGGGCGGCGGAGGCGCAGCGATGACGGAAGAGGCTGGAGGGAAGGAGGGAGGTGGGGGGGAGGTGGGGGGGGAGTGGGGGGGTTACGCTGGAGGGTGCGTGTGTCCTACTGGTGTGTTCTTTCCTGAAATAGCTCTCGCTGAGATGAGGTGTCGGCTGCAAGGAGGGAGTGTGTGTGTGTGTGTGTGTGTGTGTGTGTGTGTGTGTGTGTGTGTGTGTGTGTGTGTGTGTGTGTGTGCCTTCGGTGTACTTCCTGTCTGTTCAGACCTGACCTTGGTGTGTCCCACCTGCCCACGTGCGTGTTCTCCGCCGGGCTGCGGCAGGGAGGCGCGGCGTCCCGCGCAGCGGTCGATACCGAACGTCACAAACGCCGCACCACAAACCACGGGCGACACGTTGCGTGACGCACGTGTCGCGCCGCAACATTCACGGACACCTTGGGTGGCGCGGCGAGCTCTGTCCCCTGCACCTCCAGCGCCGCCCCCCCCCCACCCCACCCCACCCGCCCCACCGGCCGCCCTTCATTTTGTCACGCCAAAGGTCTGCAAACCGACGCACTGCCTTTCCACAGCACGGTTCTGCCCCCTGCGAGCTCGGACTGGCGGCTCCTCCCCCCCCCCCCCGAGAGAAACGCCTCGCCGTGTCCGGCCCGCGGCGCTGAGCGAGGCGGGTCCCGCGTGCTGGAGGGGCCGGAAGTGCGTACACGGGCCTGGCGTTCATTATCTCGTGGGATTAAGTGCAGTTCGTCCGCGAATGGCTGGTTTTCAGTTATGCGGACCGGCACAAAAGCCGGGCAGTGACGACGACGACAGCGAGAGGGCGAGCGGCGCCGCCCTCGGCGTGGCCCCGATGGATTATTAGCCTCTTTTAGAAGCTAATGGCTCGTTTAGAAACGAGATCTTGTAGCTCAGCTTGGCTAATGTACTCCGGCGTTGACGGGGGCTTCAACTGCGTTGGACCCGTTAAGCTTATCACCTTTTTCTCTTTAGCGCGTGGGAGGATCACGCTATGCCCCGACTGACCAGAGGAGGCGCTAGTGCGGTGATCAGGAAACACACCCACGTCCGGACGCCCGACCAAGCCGGAGGTAACACGGGGGTTCGAACCGGCGATCCCCGTGTTACCTGTGGCTTGGTTGGCCGTGTCTGCGGGTGGGAAGCCGGATGTGGGTACGTGTCCTGGTCGGTGCAGCAGCGCCTCCTCTGGTCGGTCGGGGCACCTGTCCTGGGGGAATAGCGCGATCCTCCCACGCGCTACGTCCCCCTGGCGAAACGCCTCACTGTCGGGTGAAGAGAGGGGGTGGAGCGACGACCGGGACGGCTCGGAAGAGTAGGGTAATTGGCCAAGTGCAACCTGGGAGAAAAGGGGGGAGGGGGGCAGTTGAGACACGTATCCTCCGGACACCCCATCCCAGTTGCTTTCAAACCCCAAAACACGCTGTGCCAGAAGCTGGTCCATCCCAAGGATCCGGTCCCCCACGCTACCTGCCAGGAGGGTTGCCCTGACTTGTACATCGGGGAAACCTAACAGACGCTGGCAAAGAGGATGACGCAACACAGGAGAGCTAACGAGTCAGGCCAGGACCCCATAGTCTACACCATCTACAGGCCAGGACCCCACAGTCTACACCATCTACAGACCAGGACCCCACAGTCTACACCATCTACAGGCCAGGACCCCACAGTCTACACCATCTACAGACCAGGACCCCACAGTCTACACCATCTACAGACCAGGACCCCACAGTCTACACCATCTACAGACCAGGACCCCACAGTCCACACCATCTACAGACCAGGACTCCACAGTCTACACCATCTACAGACCAGTGGCCCCTCTTCCAGGGGTGAGGATGTGCACATCCTTGATAGGGAGGAACGCTGGTTTGAACGGGGAGTCAAAGAGGCCATCTATGTGAAGAGGGAACGACCATCCCTGAACTGGGGGGGGGGGGTCTAACAGTACGTCTGTCACCATCTTACAACGCTGTGAGTGCAACTATTCCCCAACCCTCTGTGAACAGTACACATGGCCATTGTAATTAATGGTTATGGCAATTTGCATATGAAACCAGTGTGAGACCACTGGTTTCAGTCATTGTGCGGCTGTGCTGTTTGTAAGGGTGGGGACACCTGCAGTCTGCAGAGACCGACGAAGTCACTTAGACGGGTGATGAAATGGTTCTCCCTCTCAGCCCTTTATCCAGATGAACTGATCCAGCTCCTCTGGGACAGCCAACTAGAGAGCCCCAACTAGAGAGCCCCAACTAGAGAGCCCCAACTAGAGAGCCCCAGCAGGAGTCAACCAGCAGAACAACACTGAGAGAATCTAACGATAAAAATGACTTTGAATCTTCAAAAGGACCACTTTTATTTACCATGATAGACCGCAGTAGGATTAGCAACGGGTCTATCGGAGGGACCGCCCACGTTGGACGGTTTGGAGACAAAGCAAGGGAGGCGAGATTGAGATGGTTTGGACATGTGTGGAGGAGAGATGCTGGGTATACTGGGAGAAGGATGCTGAATATGGAGCTGTCAGGGAAGAGGAGAAGAGGGAGGCCAGAGAGGAGGGTTATGGATGTGGTGAGGGAGGACATGCAGGTGGCTGGTGTGACAGAGGAAGATGCAGAGGACAGGAAGAGATGGAAACAGATGATCCGCTGTGGCGCCCCCTAACGGGAGCAGCTGAAAGTAGTAGTAGTAGATACTGCAGTAGCATCACGTTAGCTTTGTCTGACCCGTGGAGTATTTTTTTTTGTTGTTGCACTTAACGAAAATGATGGACTTGTCCTCCATTGATTACATTGAGCTGCAGCTGAGAAGCTGGAGCTGTGTGTCCAGTATGAAAGAAAGGACGGATAACGGTGAAAATGAAACCCACCTATGTAATGCATATACTTGGTGTGCATGACATAGTTGGACGCCAACATTTCTGAGGTATTCCTTTAAGTCACCCTGATGACATGTGTTCATATTCCTATATGCTATGATATGATATATATGTGTGTGTGTATGTGTGTATATATATATATATATGTGTGTGTGTGTGTGTGTGTGTGTGTATATGTGTGTATATATATGTATGTATATATGTATGTATATGTATGTATATATGTATATATGTGTGTGTATGTATATATGTATGTATGTATGTATGTATGTATGTATGTATGTATGTATGTATGTATGCATGCATGCATGTATGTATATGTATATGTATGTATGTATATATGCGTATATATATATACACATATATACGTATATATATGTATATATATGTATATATATATGTATATATGATAACATGGAGCAGACAGTTGTACCATATGATCATCCTGCATATATAAGATGGTGTGTGATGGAGTTACTGATATTCTCTGGGGCGCTCTTCTGCCTCTGTCACCTTTAATGTCATCTGTGGTCTTTAGTGTCAGGGTGAAGCCATAAATTGCTCAGGTGTACTTTATCCTTCAATGCCCCATTACAACCCGCCGCGTGACATGTAGCGCCGTTTAACGCTCCATAACCTTAATGACACATGACCCTCCCGGCCGGCAAGCTTAGCCAGCTAGCTAGTGCCGTTTAGTGCCACTTCTAGTGTCATTTACCATGGAAAAACACTATTTATCCCCTGGGTATTTATTACCTGCCGCAGATTACACCTCACCAGAAAACCCATTTCCTCCGCACGTCGTTAGAAGTAACGGAGGGTGTGAGAAGACTCGCCGTTGGGGGGTGGTCTTCTGCAGGACTTGAGCGTCGGACGGGGGAGGTGAAGGAAGCGGCACAGGGAAGGGAATGCGGCATTTCCGTTCACACACGAGAATCCCTTACAGTTTTTTGGGGGTTTTTTTGCCCTCCCTCCTCTACCTCTCCCGTTCTCTCCTCCCATCCGCTCATCTGCTCCCGTGCTTACCCACCAACTCCCCTCCCCTCCCTTCCCCTCCCCCGTCCACATCCATCTTCATTCAGGTCTAATCGTTAGCTGTTCTGGGCTCCCATTACAATTAGGCGTCCATCTGGGTGGTGGCGCAGAGACAGCCCCGATCCATCTCCCCGCACAAAGGAAAGACACCAGTTGCTGCGGGTGGCGAGGCATCGCACACACACACACACACACACACACACACACACACACACACACACACGTCTCTCTCCCCCTCTTTCACTGCATTTGTCCAGCAGTAAGTTGTACATACAGTGAATTGCACGTATCTCGATGCAGTGGCGTCGGGCAGCGATTGTACATGGAAGTCTTTGCTCTGTAACTGGGCTCCAGTCTGCAGAGATGGCTGCTGATTTGGACCTCGGAGCTCATTTGCATACGGGTAAGGATGTAGCTCCTCGGGAAGCTCTCATTTCCATTTCGGAATGGCACACTTAAGAGTCGGTAGGATTTTAGAGACGGGACCACAAAGAGTAAGTGGTGCAGAGGGATAAAAGAGACGGGGTTTGGCAGGAATCAAGATGAACGGAGCCGAGCGGCACGTGTCGGTCGGACAAATGGCGGTTTATACTCTATTCTCTTTCCCTCGTCTCGCTTCTCTCGCTTTGCATATCCAACGTCTACCCACTCATTTGATAAGTGGAAGGGTGACCTAGCAGTTATAATGATTGATCGCAAGTTTGATTCTTTCACTAGCGGCCTCTGAGACCGATTACATTCTTATCTTGATATGAGCTCCACAATCTGATACATCTAGAGATAGTTTAATTCAGAGGTTCCCAAGCTTTTTCGCGCTGTGACCCGCCCGTGGAGATACCTTTGGGTCCATCAGATATTTTGCACTGTATCTTGCCATGCAAAACAAGCTTGCAGCACAGAGAAAGGGGAAGGGCAACAGTTGAGGTTCAGTTAACGTTATGCAAATTATCTTTCATTTGGACAAACAGGATTCGGTTTGGTCTTGCTGTCATTCTCCTGGGATCTTATTGAATTCTGTTTCCTGCATCCCACCGCACCAGTCACACCAGCAAGCAACCAACTTCCGGCGCTGTCGAAGATGGCCGCCGTGCATCTAGCTCCGCCTCAAATTAGAGGTTTTTATGTCTGTTAACTTTTTTTGTTGAGTGTTTCTATTAAATCTGCTTTGGCTCTCGTTAGCTATGACAGGCAAAACACTACTGGACATTAGGAACATGAGAGATTCAGACTTTACACCGAGAACACCAACAACAACAGCAGCCACAGACTATCCAGTGTTCGGGTTACCTGAAAAAACACCTGGGAAACAGGTAAAACGGGCAGGAGTCCTGGTCAGGCCGAGGCAACATGGAAAACGGCCTCCTCTCCAGTTTCTGGACAACAAGCTGAATGAACTTAGGAACGGGATGGCTTTCCAATGGGGTATTACGGAGCTGTAACGTTATGGTTTTCACTGAGACTTGGCTGAACCCAACGATACCTGACTCTGCCATAGTCTCTGCAAGAGTTTCTAGTCACCGGCTGGACTGAACAAAGGAGTCGGGGAAGAGCAGAGGGGGACTTGTCTGCCTCGTGATTAACAACCTGTGGTGATCAAATGTCAAGACTGTTTCGAGTGGATGTTCTCCTAACTAACAGCGGTTTACATTCCACCACACGCCAACACCACACAAGCCCTGGATGAGCTGCGTGGAGTTATCAACCGGCATGAGCCTGCACACCCAGAGGGGCTGCTTTTATTGGGGCTGGTGGGTTCAACAGCGCCGATCTGAAGACAGTCCTGCCGAGATTCCACCAACACATCAGCTTCTCTACGCACGTGGTAACACGCTTGATTGACCTTGTTTACACTCCATTTCGAGAAGGCTACAATCTCCTCCCCCGACCTCCCTTAGGCAAATCATATCACACCTCGATCCGCCTGCTTCCCACTTACAGCACAAACAGGAAAGGCCTGTGGCGAGATGCATTCAGCGTTGGTCTGGCCGATCGGACTCCGTTTTGCGTCGTTGCTTCCGCACTGCAGACTGGCAAGTTTTCTGGGATGTGGAAAGTAACATTGACGAATACACAGATGCTGTGATTGGATATATCGGCAAATGCATCGATGATGTTGTACCGAGGATTACTGTGCGAACATTCCCGGACCAGAAGCCATGGATAAACATGCTATGCTTAAAGCATAGACAGCCACTTTCAACATGGGGGATTTGGAAAAATCCAGAAAACTTGGTAGGAACTCCATAAAATGATCAGTGCTGCTAGGGGACAATATAGGGACAAAGAGTCAGACTACCGTGGCTCCAACTCCAGAGTTATGTGGAATGGACTGAGAACTATCACAGACCATGAAAGGAATGTCACCGGTGTTGCAGAAGTATCTACATCTCTCCCAGAGGAACTGAACACTTTTTATGGATGCTTTGAGGACATCACACCTGCCTCTGTCACCGATATGCAAATGGTCCAGGGCTCTTGCTCATTGGAAATAAATTGGGCAGACGTGCAAGTCCTTCAAAAGGATTACTTCACGCAAGGCTCCTGGTCCAAGTGGTATCCCGGGCCGAGTTCTCAAGGCATGCATAAACCAGCTGGCGGATGTGTTCACAGACATCTTCAACCTCTCCCTGCTCCAGTCTACATTCCCCACATGCTTCAAAAAACCCGCCATCGTCCCTGTCCCAAAGATGCCAAGGGTGCGCTGCCCAAATGACTACCACCTGGTAGCACTCACACCACTCATCATGAAGTGCTTCGAGCGGTTAGTCAAAACCCACCCTGAACCCACTAGTTTGCCTACAGGGCCAACAGATGATTACGATTTCATTTAGCCGATGCATTTATCCAAAGCAACATACATCTGAGAGGGAATTGGCTTGTACAGCATTAGGAGTCTAAGTCACAGACTCTTACTGGAGACTTGTCCCTAATGGGATTTGAACCGCCGATCTCCGGCGGGAAAGCTGGCATTCTGACAAATTGTGCTCTCCAGCAGCCGATGATGCCATCGCCCTCACCTGCCACACTGCCCTCCCCCACCTGGAACACATATATGAGAATGCTGTTCATCGACTACATACAGTTCAGCTCTCAACACCATTGTGCCCTCTAAACTTGTCACTAAGCTCAGAGACTTAGGACTCGACACCGCCCTGTGCAGCCGAATCCTGGACTTCCTGACGGGCAGACCACAGGTAGCGAGGATGGCCACCAACACCTCCTCCACACCATATCTCTGCACTGGTGCCCCCCAGGGCTGTGTGCTTAGCCCCCTGCTATACTTCCTGTTCATGCATGACTGCCTGACCAATCACCCCGCTCTCCAGCCATCCTGGTCGCTGCTCCACCCCCTCTGGGGAGGGCTGCAAACTACCACACGCCTCCTCCGACACATGTGGAGTCGCCAGCCGTTTCTTTTCACCTGACAGTGAGGAGTTTCACCAGAGGGATGTAGCGCGTGTGAGGATCACGCTATTCCCCCCAGTTCCCCCTTCCTCCCCAAACAGGTGCCCCGACCGACCAGAGCAGGCGCTAGTGCAGCGACCAGGACACATACCCACATCTAGCTTCCCACCCGCAGACACGGCCAATTGTGTCTGTAGGGACGCCCGACCACACCGGAGGCAACACGGGGATTTGAACCGGCGATCCCTGTGTTGGTAGGCAACATAATAGACCGACACACTACCCAGACACTGTTGGCACACTTCTGTATGTGAGACCACCCCATTATAATCTGAAGTGAGGGGCTGGGGGTCATGTGACCGGAGAGAGAGAGAGAGAGAGAGAGAGAGAGAGAGAGAGAGAGAGAGAGAGAGAGGCAGGCATACAGTGGGAAAAATGATGTGAAATGGACAACAAGTAGCTGCTTATAACAGATACACGTCATACTGTTGCAGCTAGAAAAGCGCTATATAAAATGCAACTCGACTGATTAATTGATTGATGTTGGGCTTCGTCGATACTTTGAGGGTTTTCTCGTGATTCCCTCCCAACTTGGATCCAAAACGAGCTGTCTGAATGGATGCAGCAACATCTCAAACGTCAACATCCGGCACATCGGTTTGAATCGGTGACTCGTGGCACCCCGGCTGGATGGGAGCTGCTCCGGCCCAAACGCTAAGGGGCAAACCTGGACACAGCATCCTAGTCCCTCAGACGCCGTGAGAAAGCACACTTTACCCACACACTCCAGCACATATGCTGATGAGTAATATTTACAAGCGGTGACTAATCTGCTCCTCTGGAGCTATAAAAGGCACAACTGAAGAGGAATCGATACGCTGTGAGTCATTACTCCGCGGGAACAAAGAACGGCTGTCAGGTCTTTCTCAGCCGTTACGCATCTTGTTTTCATTTCCGTGCGGCGTGTTCGGTAATCGAGCCTGTCAGTCTTCTTCTGCTCTGGATCCGCACGCCGAGCCGCGGTTGCTTGACGCGGCACAAATCGCTGCAGTTTACAGAGAGAGGTGGCCTCCATACACTAACGTAGTGCACACCCACACAGCAAAGTGGCTGTGGCCCGGACCCGTCCCACACCCGGCGCTTTGATCCGGCACCACATACCGCGTGGAATGATGGCACTTGGGCGGTCCGCTCCTGTTTGCCAGATCTGGGCCAGAACCGAGCCACAGCAATGCCGCATGTGCCACATATTTGCCAAAGGTGGCCCATATGTGTTTTGTGATATTTGGGCCATATTCACCATTTACCACACGGGCCACTTCAGGGGTCACATCCAGATCACATGTTGCCCAGAGCACCGCATCTTTACCAAAAAAAGCCCCACATTTGATTTGGCATATTCTGGCCATATTTGCCATTACACATGTGGGCCACTTCAGGCTCACATCCGTTTTGTCAGGACCGGAAGAAGGCCACCAATGCCGCATCATGGCCTGAAGTGGCCCACATCCGGATGCCGTCTGGGTAGCCAAACATCTGAACCTGTTTTTTCTTACTTGTACACTTACTAAACTGGATATCACTCCAAATCATCTCCTTCACGTTCAACGAGTCAACAAGTGGACATGACTGGCGGCGGAGGCTGCCTTCCCCCTCCCCCTGCCTTCCCCCTCCGCCTGTCAAACCGTTCAATAAAGCCGTCTGCCCTTCGACAGACAGCAGGCCCTAAGAGAGAGATGGACACATCTTGAGGGGATTTTCAGGGGAGCAGGTTGAGGACTCTGGTCTGAACTGTCTCCTTATCCCTGTAAAGCGTACTAAACAACCCATTCAGGCCGCGCTGCAGAGCGGCGCTGCAGAGCGGCGCTGCACCTCTCCCTGCTGCACCTGTCTGCTGCACCTCTCTCTGTTGCATCTCTGTCTGCTGCACCTGTCTGCTGCACCTGTCTGCTGCACCTCTCTCTGCTGCACCTGTCTGCTGCATCTCTGTCTGCTGCACCTCTCTCTGCTGCACCTCTCTCTGCTGCACCTGTCTGCTGCATCTCTCTCTGCTGCACCTCTCTGCTGCACCTGTCTGCTGCACCTCTCTGCTGCACCTCTCTGCTGCACCTCTCTGCTGCACCTCTCTGCTGCACCTCTCTCTGCTGCACCTGTCTGCTGCATCTGTCTGCTGCACCTGTCTGCTGCACCTCTCTCTGCTGCACCTGTCTGCTGCACCTCTCTCTGCTGCACCTCTCTCTGCTGCACCTGTCTGCTGCATCTCTGTCTGCTGCACCTCTCTCTGCTGCACCTCTCTCTGCTGCACCTGTCTGCTGCATCTCTCTCTGCTGCACCTCTCTGCTGCACCTGTCTGCTGCACCTCTCTGCTGCACCTCTCTGCTGCACCTCTCTCTGCTGCACCTGTCTGCTGCATCTGTCTGCTGCACCTGTCTGCTGCACCTCTCTCTGCTGCACCTGTCTGCTGCACCTCTCTCTGCTGCACCTCTCTCTGCTGCATCTCTCTCTGCTGCCTCTCTCTCTGCTGCACCTCTCCCTGCTGCACCTCTCTCTGCTGCACCTGTCTGCTGCACCTCTCCCTGCTGCACCTCTCTCTGCTGCCTGTAAAGAGGAGCTAATCCTCTGGTGAATGGGTCTTCTCTGAGTGGTGTTAGGTCGAGACTAAGCCTCCATTCTGCACAGGCAGCCCTGGCTGAGCCAGACACCTCTGTCTGACTTGTTCACCATCAATTCTGTCCATCCATCGTCCTGTGCTTCACACACAACATCCAGCGCTTCACACACAACATCCAGCGCTTCACACACAACATCCAGCGCTACACACACAACATCCAGCGCTTCACACAACATCCTGCGCTTCACACACAACATCCTGCACTTCACACAACATCCAGTGCTTTACACCGGCCACTTTCATACATAACATGCAGCGCAAAGGAGAACTCTACTTATCATCAGTGTGTGTGTGTGTGTGTGTGGGGGGGGTCTTTCTGGGTGTGTGTGTGTGTGTGGGGGGGTCTTTCTGGGTGTGTGTGGGGGGGTCTTTCTGGGTGTGTGTGTGGGGGGGGGTCTTTCTGGGTGTGTGTGTGTGGGGGGGGTGTCTTTCTGGGTGTGTGTGTGTGGGGGGGGGTGTTTTTCTGTGTGTGTGTGTGTGTGTGTGTTTCTTTCTGGATATGTGTGTGTGTGACTATGCATGTGTGTGGGGGGTGGGGGGGGGCTTTCTTGTCAGATGGTCTCTGATTTCAGTTGTGTGGTTGCGAGGCAGGCCTGAGGCGGATCCGGTCTCTTGGCCCCGCTGCTCCACTTCTTGCTAGATCCAAATCCCACACACGCAGTTTAACAAAGTTTTAACTCACCAGGTGCCGTGAGTTTGAAACTTTTACTCCAGCAAGAAAGTGAATCCTGCCACAACTTCCTGGCTCGGCTCTTTGAAGTGTGGCGTTGGAGCAAAGCAGATATCTGCTCTTTCTTCTTTTCCCGTCATTTGAAGATGCGCCAGGCTGGACCTCTCAGCTGGCAGCGGATGATGTTAAATGAAGCGATGGTGCTGCCTCGAATCATTAGCCGCAATTTTTAAAGTCCCATTGAATCTTACACCAGGGCTGCGTGGCAGGAAGGGGGAGTAAGGGAAGATGTTTTTCACACAGCTTCGGCGCTTTCATGATGCTGAAACAGCTGAAATAACTGAAACAACTAAAACAAAACAATTGAAACCACTAAAACCACTGAAACAGCTAAAACACTTGAAATAACTTAACCAACTGAAACAGCTAAAACAATTGAAATAACTGAAACACCTGAAATAACTGAAAAAGCTAACACACCTGAAATAAATTAACCAACTGAAACAGCTAAAACACCTGAAACAACTGAAATAACTAAAACAACTGAAATAACTGAAAAAGCTAACACACCTGAAATAACTTAACCAACTGAAACAGCTAAAACAATTGAAATAACTGAAATAACTGAAACAGCTAAAACACCTGAAACAACTGAAATAACTAAAACAACTGAAATAACTGAAATAACTAAAACAACTGAAATAACTGAAATAACTAAAACAACTGAAATAACTGAAACATCTGAAACAACTGAAACCACTAAAAGAATTGAAATAACTGAAACCACTGAAACAAAACAACTGAAACAACTGAAATAACTGAAACATCTGAAACCACTAAAACGACTGAAATAACTGAAACAACTGAAACAGCTAAAACAACTGAAACCACTAAAACAACTGAAACATCTGAAACCACTAAAACAATTGAAATAACTGAAACCACTGAAACAAAACAACTGAAACCACTAAAACAACTGAAATAACTGAAACAACTGAAACAGCTAAAACAACTGAAACCACTAAAACAACTGAAATAACTGAAACAACTGAAACATCTGAAACCACTAAAACAACTGAAATAACTGAAACAACTTAAACAGCTAAAACAACTGAAACAACAGAAACAGCTAAAACAACTGAAACACCCGAAACAACTGAAACTGAAACAAATGAAATAACTGAAGCAACTGAAACACTCGAAACACCCGAAACAAATGAAATAACAAACACCCGAAACAACTGAAACAGCTGAAACTGAAATAACTGAAACAACTAAAACACCCGAAACAACTGAAACAACTGGAAAAACTGAAACACCGGAAACAACTGAAACAAATGAAACAAGAAACACCTGAAACAGGACCACGTTATTGTTGACAGTTAAGTGTGTCGGATCCCTGAGCCGTCTCAAACGGCCGCGTTAAACATCACCTGCGTGATTTGTTCACGGGGAGTCTATTCTTTTTACAGTTATTTGTGATGTCTGAAGCTCCTGTACAAATCTCGTAGGCCTGCTGATTTATTCACTGCAGTAAAGTTACTAATTTATTGTGAGGGATTTCGTTATTAATGGGACGTGCGGCGCTCTGGCACACACTTACCTTTGAAAATGATTAAAGTTCGACTATAAGAGGGCTGTGAATTTTTTAATCCATGGCAAGTGGCCTGGGTATAAAGCATGTAGATGAACGCTGGATGAATTATGGAGCCTTTCAGCAAACACCTTGTGGAGTTATCCTACAATGGAGTTATCCTATATGTGAGTTATCCTATACATGGGGTTATCATATATGTGGAGCTATCCTATATGTGAGTTATCCTATATGTGAGTTATCCTATATGTGGAGTTATCCTATATGTGAGTTATCCTATATGTGAAGTTATCCTATATGTTGGGGTTATCGTATACATGAAGTTATCCTATATGTGGAGTTATCCTATATGTGAGTTATCCTATATGTGGAGTTATCCTATATGTGAGTTATCCTATATGTGAGTTATCCTATACGTGGGGTTATCTTATACATGGAGTTATCCTATATGTGAGTTATCCTATATGTGGAGTTATCTTATACGTGAGTTATCCTATATGTGGACTTACCCTATATGTGTTATCCTGTATGTGGATTTATCCTATACGTGGAGTTATCCTATATGTGGAGTTATCCTATACGTGGAGTTATCCTATATGTGTTATCCTATATGTGGAGTTATCCTATACGTGGAATTATCCTATACGTGGAGCTATCCTATATGTGTTATCATATATGTGGGGTTATCCTATACATGGCGTTATCCTATGTGTGTTATCCTATATGTGGAGTTATCCTATACATGGCGTTATCCTATATGTGTTATCCTATACGTGGAGTTATCCTATATGTGTTATCCTATATGTGGAGTTATCCTATACGTGGGGCTATCCTATATGTGTTATCCTATACGTTGAGTTATCCTATACGTGGAGTTATCCTATACATGGCGTTATCCTATATGTGTTATCCTATATGTGGTGTTATCCTATACGTGGAGTTATCCTATATGTAGAGTTATCCTATACATGGCGTTATCCTATATGTGTTATCCTATATGTGGTGTTATCCTATACGTGGTTATCCTATACGTGGTTATCCAAAGGAGTTGAATCAGGTGCAACTGGACTTGGTATATATCCGTGAAGA
This sequence comes from Lampris incognitus, assembly GCF_029633865.1. Classification (NCBI taxonomy): domain Eukaryota; kingdom Metazoa; phylum Chordata; class Actinopteri; order Lampriformes; family Lampridae; genus Lampris; species Lampris incognitus. The sequence continues at coordinate 6,925,200 of NC_079212.1, read as the reverse complement.
CGTTTCGCCTCTCATCCAAGAGGCTTCCTCAGTTCGTGCCTTTCTGACTAGACCAAGCTAGTCTGACTGGCTGCTGATGAGACTCAGAATAAAGAACAGAACCTATACGTGGAGTTATCCTATACGTGGAGTTATCCGTTACCCTAAATGTGAGCTATCCTATATGTGAGTTATCCTTTACGTGGGGTTATCCTATACGTGAGAGCTGTTTATGTGGACGCAGAACTAAATGACTGCAAACCTGTGTGACCTCAAACACAATGGATTGATTTACTCTACACTCACTGTTTGTGTGTGTGTGTGTGTGTGCGTGCTGGATGTAGCATGCATGTTGCAATAATCAATAATCCCCCAGTACTTCTGTGTGTATGTATGTGTGTCTACGTGCATGCATGTACGTGTTTGTGTGTGCGCGTATGCATGCACGCATGGGTGTGTATGTGTGTATATGTGTATGTGTGTGCACGTGTGTGCATGCACGCCTGCATGTATGTGTACGTGTGCATACGTGGGTGTGTGTACATGTGTATGTGTGCGTGTGTGTGTGTGTGTGTGTGTGTGTGTGTGTGTGTGTGTGTGTGTGTGTGAGAAAACTGTCTCCTCCTGTGTGTTCTCACTGATGCCTCAGCAGCAATCCGGGCTCAGTCTGTCGTGCCGCGGCTGCGCCTGAAGGCACAGATGGGACTCTGAAACTGGCATCCGGGGCCCCAGAGGCTCCGGGAATCTGTGAGAGAACGGCAGAAGCAGGGGTCAATCTAGCGGGACATGTTCCTAACACCTCCTCTGTTGCCACGGCGCTGCCCAGCAGCCGTAACCAAGATACGAGACAGTCGAAGGCCGCCGCTTGTACCTTGACCCTGCTCAGACACTCCGGGGTTGGCCGAGCTCAATGCCAGAACACAAAGAGCAGTTATCCCCAAAGGCCTTCTGGGAAGACTGCACTCACACAAAAGAAACAGAGGTGCTGGAGTGTGAGGGCAGAGAGGGGGCATGGAGAGGTGGAGGGAGGGTGAAAGAGAAGAGCACAGAGGAATGTACCGAAAACAGTATCTGCCTTCCGACTCACACCGCCCTCTGGAACACAAACTGGGCGCCATCAGAACAACACAGAGCTGACGAGGTGCCCAGCAGCACTCGGGCCCGACGGGAAGAACACAAACACCTGAGGGGAGCTTTAAAAACCTGCAGCTCCCCCGGTTGGACCTTTGTGAAAACCGCAAGACGTTCCAGAAAGACCAACCGGGTGGGCGACGAGGAGAGAAGGAACAGAAGGAAGAGCACAGTCATCCTGTATGTTTCTGGGGTCTCCGAGAAACTCAGGAGAATTTTCAACCAACACCGCATCCCGGTATACTTCAAACCCAGCAACACACTCCCACAAAGACTGGTTCATCCCAAAGACCGTGTACCACACACCCGGAACAGCAATCTGGTGTATGCCGTACAATGCAATGAGGATTGCACTGACCTATACATAGGAGAAACCAAACAACCACTACACAAACGGATGGCCCAACACAGAAGGCCAAACTCCTCAGGACAAGACTCAGCAGTCTATCTACACCTAAAGGAGAAGACAGACTCCTTCCAGCACAGCAACGTACACATTTTGGACAGGGAAGACAGATGGTTTGAAAGAGGGGTGAAGGAAGCCATCTATGTGAAACTGGAAAAACCATCCCTCAGCAGAGGAGGAGGTCTGCGACACCACCTATCTCCCACTTACAATGCCGTCCTTTCATCTCTAGCCAGGAGACTCCAGAAGCCTAGCCTCCAAGAACAACAGTCGCTCGCTAACGGCTCCAACCACTCTCATCACCGCTGAACGATGAAGTCCAAACTAACACCCCCAACCACCGTCGCTGCTAAACAAATGCAAACCGATAGCTCCGATGGCGACGGGCCCGGCTGGACATCGGAGCACAGGAGAGCCACGCATACCTATGGCTCTGTTAGCGACGGGCGTTGGTAAACAGAAGACGGACCTGGGAGGACCTCCCAAGGTTGGACAACCCCGGGGTTGGAACCCAGGACCTTCTCGCTGTGAGGCGACGGCGCTAACCACTGTGCCGCCGTGCCGCCCTCTGGTCGCATAGCAAGCCTTTTCTGTTGGGGAGGTGCCAGTTCATGTCAGACTTGGTCGACTTGTGTGAGGGTCCACCTAGGAGGCTGCACATCCACAGACTGACAGGCAAAATGTTTTGATTGGGTAGATTCGTTTTTAGTTCGAGCGCTGTATATTGAGAGCTTTTCCCCCATATTTCTCATTTCATCAACTTGAGCGCTGCACAAGTCTTATAGTGGCAGGAAACACACTGGTTTGTGTGTGTGTGTGTGTGTCCACCGCTAACCTCCATGCTACTGGGCCTGTCAGCCTATTAATGTTTGTGCACAGTTATGACCGTATGATCGAGGACCTCTCATGGCTGCGGTGATTTACAGCCTTATAAAAGCCTGTTTTATACCACAGCTGAGTGCTAACTCCTCAGCTGGTTTGTTGCCCAACTCCAAACACCGGAGGAGAGGAGGCCCGCCTGGCGGAGAGCTGCACTCTACCGAGAGCACTCTTCCAGTTATTAATGTGTTATAACGTCTTAACACTGATTTATAATGCTTTATTTATTTACTATCCCTTTTTCTCCCCAGTTGTATTGGCCAACTACCCCACTCTTCGGAGCCGTCCCGGTCGCTGCCCCCTCACCCGCCCGCTGACCAGGGGAGGGCTGCAGACTACCACATGCCTCCTCCCATACATGTGGAGTCGCCAGCCGCTTCTTTTCACCTGACAGTGAGGAGTTTCACCAGGGGGACGTAGCACGTGGGAGGATCACACTGTTCCCCCTAGTCCTCCCTCCCCTCAGAACAGGCGCCCTGACTGACCAGAGGAGGCGCTAGTGCAGCGACCAGGACACACACCCACATCTGGCTTCCCACCCGCAGACACGGCCAGTTGTGTCTGTAGGGATGCCCGACCAAGCCGGAGGTAACGCAGGGATTCGAACCGGCGATCCCTGTGTTGGTAGGCGACGGAATAGACCGCCACGCCACCCGGACGCCCCTATGATGCTTTATTAAATGAGTTATTAAGCGGCTTTAGGAAAACCATGGAGTCATTCATAACCACTTGAAACCCTTACCAAGTACGCCTTATTATAAAGTGGCACCTACAGTACTTCGAGTAGAATAAAAACCGGAGGGTTCAACACAACCGAGACACTGACCCGCCGAGGAAGACGACTACACAACTGCCGCGCCAAGAACTCCGTGCTGAAGTTGTTCAGGTGTGAGTCCAAAGCAGCGTTGTCTTGTTTGTGTGTGCTTTTCTGCTTACGGGTTTGCCACAGAAGTCCATTTCATACCCCCCCGGGCCCCGCTTCCGTTAGATTCAAAAAAGAAGTTTGACAGTGCCAAAGCATCAGTAAGAACAGGCCAGCCTGTCTCGGCCCTCTTGAAATGGAGCCCGAACGGAGAGCGGGGCCTCCATTACCATATATTACCATACGCACGCTGTGTCGGGGCAGGAGGCTCCAGTTATCTCTGCTGATATATGGAGCCTATGTAGATGTATGCAGATTAGAGAGTGGAGCGAGGACTTGTGTGCATAAGGCCTGCATACATGCATCCGCACACAGACACACACACAGACACACCGCGGCCGCGGTGCAAGCCGGGATGTTCGGGGCAGAATCTATTCTCTTTGTTGCAGCTGGCAGAAAGCGCATGGTACATGTTAATAATGGAGAGTTCACTCAGAGGGCCGCGCCGCTTTCCTTTGTTCCCTTCTTGCCGAGTCCCTCAAGTTTCTTCTTTGTTCCGTGTCTTCGCCTCGGTCCCCGTCCTCCTTCAGACGTGCCTCTCGAAGGTTTCGGGGAGCGAGCAGGAGGGAGAGTGGGTTTGACACTGCCGTACACGTTGGGACGGATTAGGGGAGACGTATCCGAGCTGACAGCAACATAGTGTGTTAGGACCGGGGGATGTAGAGCATTATGGGTTTGGACACTTCCCTGATTCATTCTGCATAAACAAGGCCGAGGCACTCTCGCCCCACCACGGGACGAGTTCCCTTCCACTCTCGCCCCGCCACGGGACGAGTTCCCTTCCACTCTCGCCCCGCCACGGGACGAGTTCCCTTCCACTCTCGCCCCGCCACGGGACGGGTTCCCTTCCACTCTCGCCCCGCCACGGGACGAGTTCCCTTCCACTCTCGCCCCGCCACGGGACGAGTTCCCTTCCACTCTCGCCCCACCACGGGACGAGTTCCCTTCCACTCTCGCCCCGCCATGGGACGAGTTCCCTTCCACTCTCGCCCCGCCACGGGACGAGTTCCCTTCCACTCTCGCCCCGCCACGGGACGGGTTCCCTTCCACTCTCGCCCCTCCACGGGACGGGTTCCCTTCCACTCTCGCCCCGCCACGGGACGAGTTCCCTTCCACTCTCGCCCGGCACGGGACGAGTTCCCTTCCACTCTCGCCCCGCCACGGGACGAGTTCCCTTCCACTCTCGCCCCGCCACGGGACGAGTTCCCTTCCACTCTCGCCCCGCCACGGGACGAGTTCCCTTCCACTCTCGCCCCGCCACGGGACGAGTTCCCTTCCACTCTCGCCCCGCCACGGGACGAGTTCCCTTCCACTCACGCCCCGCCACGGGACGAGTTCCCTTCCAGTCTCGTCCCGCCACGGGACGAGTTCCCTTCCACTCTCGCCCCGCCACGGGACGAGTTCCCTTCCACTCTCGCCCCGCCACGGGACGAGTTCCCTTCCACTCTCGCCCCGCCACGGGACGAGTTCCCTTCCACTCTCGCCCCGCCACGGGACGAGTTCCCTTCCAGTCTCGTCCCGCCACGGGACGAGTTCCCTTCCACTCTCGCCCCGCCACGGGACGAGTTCCCCCCCACTCTCGCCCCGCCACGGGACGAGTTCCCTTCCACTCTCGCCCCGCCACGGGACGAGTTCCCTTCCACTCTCGCCCCGCAACGGGACGAGTTCCCTTCCACTCTCGCCCGCCACGGGACGAGTTCCCTTCCACTCTCGCCCCGCCACGGGACGAGTTCCCTTCCACTCTCGCCCCGCCACGGGACGAGTTCCCTTCCACTCTCGCCCCGCCACGGGACGAGTTCCCTTCCAGTCTCGTCCCGCCACGGGACGAGTTCCCTTCCACTCTCGCCCCGCCACGGGACGAGTTCCCTTCCACTCTCGCCCCGCCACGGGACGGGTTCCCTTCCACTCTCGCCCCGCCACGGGACGAGTTCCCTTCCACTCTCGCCCCGCCACGGGCACGGGACGAGTTCCCTTCCACTCTCGCCCCGCCACGGGACGAGTTCCCTTCCAGTCTCGTCCCGCCACGGGACGAGTTCCCTTCCACTCTCGCCCCGCCACGGGACGAGTTCCCTTCCACTCTCGCCCCGCCACGGGACGAGTTCCCTTCCACTCTCGCCCCACCACGGGACGAGTTCCCTTCCACTCTCGCCCCACCACGGGACGAGTTCCCTTCCACTCTCGCCCGCCACGGGACGAGTTCCCTTCCACTCTCGCCCCGCCACGGGACGAGTTCCCTTCCACTCTCGCCCCGCCACGGGACGAGTTCCCTTCCACTCTCGCCCCGCCACGGGACGAGTTCCCTTCCACTCTCGCCCCACCACGGGACGAGTTCCCTTCCACTCTCGCCCCGCCACGGGACGAGTTCGAGTTCCCCCCCACTCTCGCCCCGCCACGGGACGAGTTCCCTTCCACTCTCGCCCCGCCACGGGACGAGTTCCCTTCCACTCTCGCCCCACCACAGGACGAGTTCCCTTCCACTCTCGCCCGCCACGGGATGAGTTCCCTTCCACTCTCGCCCCGCCACGGGACGAGTTCCCTTCCACTCTCGCCCCGCCACGGGACGAGTTCCCTTCCACTCTCGCCCCGCCACGGGACGAGTTCCCTTCCACTCTCGCCCCGCCACGGGACGAGTTCCCTTCCACTCTCGCCCCGCCACGGGACGAGTTCCCTTCCAGTCTCGTCCCGCCACGGGACGAGTTCCCTTCCACTCTCGCCCCGCCACGGGACGAGTTCCCTTCCACTCTCGCCCCGCCACGGGACGGGTTCCCTTCCACTCTCGCCCCTCCACGGGACGGGTTCCCTTCCACTCTCGCCCCGCCACGGGACGAGTTCCCTTCCACTCTCGCCCGCCACGGGACGAGTTCCCTTCCACTCTCGCCCCGCCACGGGACGAGTTCCCTTCCACTCTCGCCCCGCCACGGGACGAGTTCCCTTCCACTCTCGCCCCGCCACGGGACGAGTTCCCTTCCAGTCTCGTCCCACCACGGGACAAGTTCCCTTCCACTCTCGCCCCGCCACGGGACGAGTTCCCCCCCACTCTCGCCCCGCCAAGGGACGAGTTCCCTTCCACTCTCGCCCCGCCACGGGACGAGTTCCCTTCCACTCTCGCCCCGCCACGGGACGAGTTCCCTTCCACTCTCGCCCCGCCACGGGACGAGTTCCCTTCCACTCTCGCCCCTCCACGGGACGAGTTCCCTTCCACTCTCGCCCCACCACGGGACAAGTTCCCTTCCACTCTCGCCCCACCACAGGACGAGTTCCCTTCCACTCTCGCCCCGCCACGGGACGGGTTCCCTTCCACTCTCGCCCCTCCACGGGAGGGGTTCCCTTCCACTCTCGCCCCGCCACGGGACGAGTTCCCTTCCACTCTCGCCCCGCCACGGGACGAGTTCCCTCCCACTCTCGCCCCGCCACGGGACGAGTTCCCTTCCACTCTCGCCCCGCCAGGGGACGGGTTCCCTTCCACTCTCGCCCTGCCACGGGACGGGTTCCCTTCCACTCTCGCCCCACCACGGGACGAGTTCCCTTCATCTCTCGCCCCTCCACGGGACGAGTTCCCTTCCACTCTCGCCCCGCCACGGGACGAGTTCCCTTCCACTCTCGCCCCGCCACGGGACGAGTTCCCTTCCGAGCTCTGCAGCACCAATACATCTCGGAAGATTACCTTCAGTGTTTTTAATTACTTCACGCTGATACAGTCGTACCCCTTCAATTCACTCTGCATTTGCCTGTACTGCATCTGTCTGTCTCTGTACTGCATCTGTCTGTCTCTGTACTGCGTCTCTGTCTCTGTCCTGCGTCTCTCTGTCTCTGTACTGCATCTCTCTGTCTCTGTACTGCATCTGTCTGTCTCTGTACTGCATCTCTCTGTCTCTGTACTGCATCTCTCTGTCTCTGTACTGCATCTGTCTGTCTCTGTACTGCATCTCTCTGTCTCTGTACTGCATCTGTCTGTCTCTGTACTGCATCTCTCTGTCTCTGTACTGCATCTCTCCGTCTCTGTACTGCATCTCTCCGTCTCTGTACTGCGTCTGTCTGTCTCTGTACTGCGTCTCTCCGTCTCTGTACTGCATCTCTCTGTCTCTGTACTGCATCTGTCTGTCTCTGTACTGCATCTCTCTGTCTCTGTACTGCATCTGTCTGTCTCTGTACTGCGTCTGTCTGTCTCTGTACTGCGTCTCTCTGTCTCTGTACTGCATCTGTCCGTCTCTGTACTGCGTCTGTCTGTCTCTGTACTGCGTCTCTCCGTCTCTGTACTGCATCTCTCTGTCTCTGTACTGCATCTGTCTGTCTCTGTACTGCATCTCTCTGTCTCTGTACTGCATCTGTCTGTCTCTGTACTGCGTCTGTCTGTCTCTGTACTGCGTCTCTCTGTCTCTGTACTGCATCTGTCCGTCTCTGTACTGCGTCTGTCTGTCTCTGTACTGCATCTCTCTGTCTCTGTACTGCATCGCTCTGTCTCTGTACTGCATCGCTCTGTCTCTGTACTGCATCTGTCTGTCTCTGTACTGCATCTCTCTTTCTCTGTACTGCATCTCTCTGTCTCTGTACTGCATAGCTCTGTTGTACTGCATCTGTCTGTCTCTGTACTGCACCTCTCTGTCTCTGTACTGCATCTCTCTGTCTCTGTACTGCGTCTGTCTGTCTCTGTACTGCATCTCTCTGTCTCTGTACTGCATCTCTCTGTCTCTGTACCGCATCTCTGTCTCTGTACTGCATCTGTCTGTCTCTGTACTGCATCTCTCTGTCTCTGGACTGCATCTCTCTGTCTCTGTACTGCATCTCTCCGTCTCTGTACTGCATCTCTCTGTCTCTGTACCGCATCTCTGTCTCTGTACTGCATCTGTCTGTCTCTGTACTGCATCTCTGTCTCTGTACTGCATCTGTCTCTGTACTGCATCTGTTGTACTGCATCTGTCTGTCTCTGTACTGCATCTCTCTGTTGTACTGCATCTGTCTGTCTCTGTACTGCGTCTCTCTGTCTCTACTGCATCTTTCTGTCTCTGTACTGCATCTGTCTGTCTCTGTACTGCATCACTCTGTCTCTGTACTGCATCTGTCTGTCTCTGTACTGCGTCTCTCTGTCTCTGTACTGCATCTCCGTCTCTGTACTGCATCTCTCTGTCTCTGTACTGCATCTCTCTGTCTCTGTACTGCGTCTCTCTGTCTCTGTACTGCATCTCTCTGTCTCTGTACTGCGTCTCTCTGTCTCTGTACTGCATCTCTCCGTCTCTGGCTGCAGAGTTCGTACAGTAGTTTTGCTATAAATCCCTCATCAGAATCTCAGGGAATCAGTACGCATGTGTGATGTGAACGATGGGCAGCCAGGCTAATGTGTAAATATTGCTGTAAAAGGGCGTCCGGGTAGAATGGCCGTCTATTGCGTTGCCTACCAACACAGGGATCGCCGGTTCGAATCCCCGTGTTACCTCCAGCTAGGTTGGGCATCCATACAGACACAATTGGCCGTGTCTAGGGGTGGGAAGTCGGATGTAGGTATGTGTCCTGGTCGCTGCACTAGCGCCTCCTCTGGCCGGTCGGGGCGCCTGTTCAGGGGGGGGGGTGGGAACTGGAGGGAATAGCGTGATCCTCCCATGCGCTACGTCCCCCTGGTGAAACTCCTCAGTCAGGTGAAAAGAAGCGGCTGGTGACTCCACCACATGTACGGGAGGAGGCATGTGGTGGTCTGCAGCCCTCCCCGGATCGGCAGAGGGGGTGGAGCAGAGACCGGGACGGCTCAGAAGAGTGGGATAATTGGCCAAGTACAATTGGGGAGAAAGGTGGTGGGGGGGGGAGCCAAAAAATATGTGCTGTAAAAGAAGATGGTGTTTTTTTTCCCCCTTTCTGTCAGAATGATATCCGGTTACTCTGACTCGGGGTCAGGGTTCAAGCGACTGACTAACGTGTTGCTGTCTGCCGTCTCTTGCCCTTTGCAGAAAGCCCGCCTGGCCAGGATACGAATATCCAAGACGGGCAGCTCCACCGCTTTCCTCTACAGCAAGCGCAACGGCCTCTTCAACGAAACCCTGGAGCTCACGGTAAGGCCACGCTCCGAACAACGCGTCTCCACGCTGCTCCTCTAAACTTGGGAGAAACTCGGGGGGTCTTGCAACTTACGCTAGCACGTTAGCATAACAAGTTCATCTCCTTTATCGTCAGGTTTACATTGTTATTCCTGGTTTGTGGTCCCGGGGAGCAGTTAGAGTGCGACACAGAGCCCGAGCGATGCTGGCTAGAGGTGAAAGTAACGGAACTGCATGACCGAAGGATTTAGTATGTTAATAAAGTCACGAGTAAGAAAAAAAACAGGAAAAAGAAAAGCAGGAAAGAGAGATGTGGAAGTGGAACGTTTATACACAGTTTGTGTCTTAAAATGTATGGATATGGATATTTGAATTGATAGTGTTGTTAATAATTATTATAAGAATAGAGAGTATAATGTTTGAGTATAAATTTAGTTATTTACGAGTGATATGTTGATTGATTTATTCACTGATGTGTTGATAACAATTCTTGTGTTTACTGATAGTATGGACCACTTAGAGTAAATGATGTGTTGACTAAGGGACTTTACCTCAAAGAGAGAAAAATAGAAAAGATGTAGTAGTAGGATTGTTATTCCTAGTTTGTGGTTCCGGGGAGCAGTTAGAGTGTGACACAGAGCCCGAGCGATGCTGGCTAGAGGTGAAAGTAACAGAACTGTATGACCGAAGGATTTAGTATGTTAATAAAGTCATAAGTAAGCAAATAAAGCTTTAACCGTCCATTCTGCAGGATGAAACACGGCACGGTGAGATTCTTAGTTTGCAGTTCCTTTCAGCACCTGACAACTGTATCAAAGTATAAAGATACAAAAAAACAGTGTTCCCCATAAAGGGTTTATGTGCTCGCTAATTAGCTTAGTTGTAGGGGGTGTAAGAAAAAAATCAATACACTCGAGTATGGCAACATTGTCTTCTGTATCGATTCTCAAATCGACACAGACGTCACTGTATCGATTCTGTGCAGCCGGTGATACTGTATCGAGTCTCAAAACCCCTGTATCGATTTTTTATTGATTACATGTAAAGGTTCGTGACAAACACGTTGTGTTGTGTGTAACCCCCACGACCGCTAGATGGCAGTGTTGTGATCTATCTTCAGCCATTTGACTCTTCCACTCCAACCCAACAACGTCAACTGAGACAGGAACAACAACAAAGTGTTATTACTGATTTATAACACAACAACAAGTTTGTTGTTAACCACTAATTGTGTAATTAGCTGTAGTTACAGTTAAAAAGAGGTAGTTACCACATGTCTTATTGTAAAGTGGTGCCCATCTTACAGGGCTGCCGTTGCGGGCTGGCATGACCTCCATCCAGCAGCGAAGGGAGTTCTGATGGTTTGGGCCTGTTGGGGGTTTTGGGATGCAGGCAGCCTCTTCTGCAGAGCGGCTAACGGTTTCCTCGTTAGAGAAGCTCGAGTCCTAACGGGGGGCCAGCCAAAGAACAGGCTCGAGGAAACACAACTCACAGCTCCGTACTTCACACAAATGCTGTGACTCACCCACACACCACCAGCCCACAGCTAGCGTTACTCCAAAACAAGCTCTCTCTCCCCCTCCCTCCCTCCCTCCCTCCCTCTATCTCTCTCTCCCCCTCCCTCCCTCCCTCTATCTCTCTCTCCCCCTCCCTCCCTCCCTCCCTCTATCTCTCTCTCCCCCCTCTCTATCTGTCTCTCCCTCTCTCTCTATCTCTCTCCCCCTCTCTATCTGTCTCTCCCTATCTCCCTCCCCCCCTCCCTCCCGCCGTCTCTGTTGTTCCCTCCCTCTCTCTCCCTCCCACCCTCTCTCTATCTCTCTCTCCCCCCCTCTCTATCTGTCTCTCCCTCTCTCTCCCTCCCTCTCTATCTCTCCCCCCTCTCTATCTGTCTCTCCCTTTCTCTCCCTCCCTCTCTATCTCTCTCCCCCTCTCTATCTGTCTCTCTCCCTCCCTCTCTCCCCCTCTCTATCTGTCTCTCCCTATCTCCCCCCCTCCCTCCCACTGTCTCTGTCGTTCCCTCCCTCTCTCTCCCTCCCACCCTCTCTCTCATTTCCTCTGTCTCCCTCCCACCCTCTCTCTCTCTCTCTCTCTCGCTTTCTCTCTCCCTCTGTCTCTCTTGTTCCCTCCCTCTCTCTGTCTCTCTCCCCTCCCTCTCTCTGCCCCCTCCCTCTCCCTCCCTTCCCCTCTCTCTGTCTCTCTCTCTCCCCTCCCTCCCGCTCTGTCTCCCTCTCTCTGTCTCTCTCCCCTCCCTCCCACCCCCTCCCTCTCTCTCTGCCCCCTCCCTCTCCCCCCCTTCCCCTCTCTCTGTCTCTCTCTCTCTCTTCCTCCCTCTGTCTCTCTCGTTCTCTCCCTCTCTCTGTCTCTCTCCCCTCCCTCCCACCCCCTCCCTCCCTCTCCCCCCCTTCCCCTCTCTCTGTCTCTCTCTCTCTCTCTCTTCCTCCCTCTGTCTCTCTCGTTCCCTCCCTCTCTCTCCCTCCCTTCCCCTCTCTGTCTCTCTCCCCTCCCTCCCGCCCTCTCCCTCTCTCTCCCTCCCGCCCTCTCTCCCTCTCTCTCCCTCCCTTCCCCTCTCTGTCTCTCTCCCCTCCCTCCCGCCCTCTCCCTCTCTCTCCCTCCCGCCCTCTCTCTCTCTCTCTCCCTCCCGCCCTCTCTCTCTCTCTCTCTCTCCCTCCCCTCTCTGTCTCTCCCTCCCCTCCCTCCCGCTCTGTCTCCCTCTCTCTGTCTCTCTCCCCTCCCTCCCACCCCCTCCCTCTCTCTCTGCCCCCTCCCTCTCCCCCCCTTCCCCTCTCTCTGTCTCTCTCTCTCTCTTCCTCCCTCTGTCTCTCTCGTTCCCTCCCTCTCTCTGTCTCTCTCCCCTCCCTCCCACCCCCTCCCTCCCTCTCCCCCCTTCCCCTCTCTCTGTCTCTCTCTCTCTTCCTCCCTCTGTCTCTCTCGTTCCCTCCCTCTCTCTCCCTCCCTTCCCCTCTCTGTCTCTCTCCCCTCCCTCCCGCCCTCTCCCTCTCTCTCCCTCCCGCCCTCTCTCTCTCTCTCTCCCTCCCCTCCCCTCTCTGTCTCTCCCTCCCCTCCCTCCCGCTCTCTCTCCCTCCTCTCCCTCCCTCTCTCGTGCTCTTTGTCAGCGTTATTCTTTTGAATACAGTTGAGGGGAACAGAATAGTCATTATGTCCAGTGTCCACAAAAGACCCACAGTCGTCTCTTTACCAAACCACTTCATTTCAGGAGAGTCATTACTGATATCTCCCTTCACAGCCGTTACCCGTTTCAGGGTTCGAACAGCTGCCACTGGAACTGTCTGCCTAGACGTCCCCATCGTCCGCTTGCTTTCGGTGGGGGGGGGGGTTTCTACGTCCAAGAGCAGGTCGTTATTCTCAAAAATTAATCCAACACGTTTTCAATTAAATAGTCAGCCCCAGTAATGACCTCGCTACGTCACGCCGAGCTCCTCTCCGGCCACACGGCGGCCCGGGCGAGCCGGAATATTCCCGAAACGCCGGCAAACCCAGCGGGATGCGGCGTACGGGGGACGCAACACGCCCGGTGCTCCAGCGGGTCCGGAGGGGCCGCGGGGCGCGACGGCCACCCGCTGCTCGTCCAGGCCGCGGCCTCCAGACGGGCGGCGGGAGCCCAGGCGGGCACAGCGTTGCCCCGGAAGAACCGGGCCGTCGGCACCGGAGCGTCCCTTCTCGGCAGCAGAGGTCTCTGCTCACCGCAACAGGCATCACCCCGACGACGGCAGCGCCATGACGGCCGTGAGTCCTCAAAACCTGCCGCGCTCAGCGGGGCTGCAGAGTATTTTTCTCTTTTTTTGGGGTCCTTTTGCTACACAAACGGCTCAACGACAGACTCTGCTGGGGGAGACGGCGAACTGCCGGGGAGGACTGATGCAACCCGTGGAAAGCCTGCACCGCATCTGCAAGACCGCATCTCTGACAGGCGGCAGGGTGGCGTCTCGCATCGCTACCGAAACAGAGCTGCTTCCAGGCTCTCGGGGGGGGGAGGGGGAGGGGGAGGGGGGGGGCGGGGTAATATGGCGGCGTTAGCTCGAGGTGATTCCCCTTAAGGTCATATTGTGAAGGCGTTCGTCTCTAATCCCCGTCTCCCCTTCCCAAA